>NW_028137310.1:45000-102809 GCF_965140915.1 Aythya marila | reverse complement strand
GGTTTAGGGTGTCTTTGGGGTGGATCTATGGTATTTGGGGTTTTCTTCTATTTTTTGGCATGAACCCGTTCTTTTTTGGGTGTTTTTGATGTGTTTTGGGGATCTCCGTTTGGTTTTGTTGTGTTCTTGTTGGTCATTATGTTAAATAGGAGTGGATTGTGGGTTTTGGAGAAGATCAGGTAGGTTTAGGGTGGTTTTGGGGTGGATCTATGGTTTTGGCGTATTTTCTTCCAGATTTGGGGGTGATGCCGATATTTTTTGGGGTGTTTTTGACGTTTTTTGGGGTCTCTGTTGGGTTTTGTTGGGTTCTCGTTGGTCATCATGGTGGAAAAATGGTAAATTGTGGGTTTTGGAGAAGATCAGGTAGTTTTAGGGTGGTTTTGGGGTGGATCTATGGTTTTGGGGGATTTTCTTCCAGTTTTGGGTGTGATGCCATTCTTGTTTGGGGTGTTTTTTAAGGTTTTTGGGGTCTCTGTTTGGTTTTGTTGGGTTCTCGTTGGTCATCATGGTGGAAAAGTGTAAATTGTGGGTTTTGGAGAACATCAGGTAGGTTTAGGGTGGTTTTGTGGTGGATCTATGGTATTCAGTTTTTGTTTGTTTTTTTTTTTTTGGGGGGGGGGTGGGATGATCCTGGACTTTTGTGTTGTTTTTGACGTGTTTTGGGGTCTCCGTTGTGTTTCATTGGGTTTTCCATGGTCATCGTGTTGTAAAAGGGTAAATTGTGGGTTTTGGAGAACTTCAGGTAGGTTTAGGGGGAGTTTTCACGTGGATTCATGGTATTTGGGGTTTTCTTCTTTTTGCGGGAGTGATCCTCTTCTTTCTTCAGGTGATTTTGAAGTGTTTTGGGGTTTCCGTTGCGTTTCGTTGAGTTCCTAATGTGTTTTATGGTGGTTGGGAGTGTGCTTTGGGATTAGGAGAACATCAGGTAGGTTTAGGGTGTCTTTGGGGTGGATCTATGGTATTTGGGGTTTTCTTCTATTTTTTGGCGTGATCCTGTTCTTTTTTTTTGGGTGTATGTGACGTTTTTTGGGGTCTCCGTTGGGTTTTGTTGTGTTCTCGTTGGTCATCGTGTTGGAAAAGGGTAAATTGTGGGTTTTGGAGAACATCAGGTAGGTTTAGGGTGGTTTTGGGGTGGATCTATGGTTTTGGGGGATTTTCTTCCAGTTTTGGGGGTGATGCCATTCTTGTTTGGGGTGTGTTTTAAGGTTTTTGGGGTCTCTGTTTGGTTTTGTTGGGTTCTCGTTGGTCATCATGGTGGAAAAGGGTAAATTGTGGGTTTTGGAGAAGATCAGGTAGGTTTAGGGTGGTTTTGGGGTGGATCTATGGTATTCAGTTTTTTTTTTTTTTTTTTTTGGGGGGGGGGGGGGGGATGATCCTGGAGTTTTTGTGTTGTTTTTGACGTGTTTTGGGGTCTCCGTTGTGTTTCATTGGGTTTTCCATGGTCATCGTGTTGTAAAAGGGTAAATTGTGGGTTTTGGAGAACATCAGGTAGGTTTAGGGTGGTTTTGGGGTGGATCTATGGTTTTTGGGGGATTTTCTTTCAGTTTTGGGGGTGATGCCATTCTTGTTTGGGGTGTTTTTTAAGGTTTTTGGTGTGTCTGTTTGGTTTTGTTGGGTTCTCGTTGGTCATCATGGTGGAAAAGGGTATATTGTGGGTTTTGGAGAACATCAGGTAGGTTTAGGGTGGTTTTGGGGTGGATCTATGGTTTTGGGGGATTTTCTTTCAGTTTTGGGGGTGATGCCGATATTTATTGGGGTGTTTTTGACGTGTTTTGGGGTCTCTGTTGGGTTTATTTGCGTTGTCATTGGTCATCATGGTGGAAAAGGGTAAATTGTGGGTTTTGGAGAACATCAGGTAGGTTTAGGGTGGTTTTGGGGTGGATCTATGGTTTTGGGGGATTTTCTTCCAGTTTTGGGGGTGATGCCGATATTTTTTGGGTGTTTTTGACGTGTTTTGGGGTCTCTGTTGGGTTTATTTGCGTTCTCATTGGTCATCATGGTGGAAAAGGGTACATTGTGGGTTTTGGAGAACATCAGGTAGGTTTAGGGTGTCTTTGGTGTGGATCTATTGTATTTGGGGTTTTCTTCTATTTTTTGGCATGAACCCGTTCTTTTTTGGGGTGTTTTTGATGTGTTTTGGGGTCTCCGTTGGGTTTTGTTGTGTTCTTGTTGGTCTTTATGTTAAATAGGAGTGGATTGTGGGTTTTGGAGAAGATCAGGTAGGTTTAGGGTGGTTTTGGGGTGGATCTATGGTTTTGGGGGATTTTCTTCCAGTTTTGGGGGTGATGAGGTTCTTGTTTGGGGTGTTTTTGACGTTTTTTGGGGTCTCCATTGGGTTTTGTTGGGTTCTCGTTGGTCATCATGGTGGAAAAGGGTAAATTGTGGGTTTTGGAGAACATCAGGTAGGTTTAGGGAGGTTTTGGGTTTGATCTATGGTTTTGGGGGATTTTCTTACAGTTTTGGGTGTGATGCCATTCTTGTTTGGGGTGTTTTTTAAGGTTTTTGGGGTCTCTGTTTGGTTTTGTTGGGTTCTCGTTGGTCATCATGGTGGAAAAGTGTAAATTGTGGGTTTTGGAGAACATCAGGTAGGTTTAGGGTGGTTTTTTGGTGGATCTATGGTATTCAGTTTTGTTTGTTTTTTTTTTTTTTGGGGGGGGGGGTGGGATGATCCTGGACTTTTTGTGTTGTTTTTGACGTGTTTTGGGGTCTCCGTTGTGTTTCATTGGGTTTTCCATGGTCATCGTGTTGTAAAAGGGTAAATTGTGGGTTTTGGAGAACTTCAGGTAGGTTTAGGGGGAGTTTTCACGTGGATTCATGGTATTTGGGGTTTTCTTCTTTTTGGGGGAGTGATCCTCTCCTTTCTTCGGGTGATTTTGAAGTGTTTTGGGGTTTCCGTTGCGTTTCGTTGAGTTCCTAATGTGTTTTATGTTGGTTGGGAGTGTGCTTTGGGATTAGGAGAACATCAGGTAGGTTTAGGGTATCTTTGAGGTGGATCTATGGTATTTGGGGTTTTCTTTTATTTTTTGGCGTGATCCCGTTCTTTTTTTTGGGGTGTATTTGACGTGTTTTGGGGTCTCCGTTGGGTTTTGTTGTGTTCCTGTTGGTCTTTCTGTTAAATAGGTGTGGATTGTGGGTTTTGGAGAACTTCAGGTAGGTTTAGGGTGGTTTTGGGGTGGATCTATGGTTTTGGGGGATTTTCTTCCAGTTTTGGGGGTGATGCCATTCTTGTTTGGGGTGTTTTTTAAGGTTTTTGGGGTCTCTGTTTGGTTTTGTTGGGTTCTCGTTGGTCATCATGTTGTAAAAGGGTAAATTGTGGGTTTTGGAGAAGATCAGGTAGGTTTAGGGTGGTTTTGGGGTGGATCTATGGTTTTGGGGGTTTTTCTTTCAGTTTTGGGGTGATGCCATTCTTGTTTGGGGTGTTTTTTAAGGTTTTTGGGGTCTCTGTTTGGTTTTGTTGGGTTCTCGTTGGTCATCATGGTGGAAAAGGGTATATTGTGGGTTTTGGAGAAGATCAGGTAGGTTTAGGGTGGTTTTGGGGTGGATCTATGGTTTTGGGGGATTTTCTTTCAGTTTTGGGGGTGATGCCGATATTTATTGGGGTGTTTTTGACGTGTTTTGGGGTCTCTGTTGGGTTTATTTGCGTTGTCATTGGTCATCATGGTGGAAAAGGGTACATTGTGGGTTTTGGAGAACATCAGGTAGGTTTAGGGTGTCTTTGGGGTGGATCTATTGTATTTGGGGTTTTCTTCTATTTTTTGGCATGAACCTGTTCTTTTTTGGGGTGTTTTTGATGTGTTTTGGGGTCTCCGTTGGGTTTTGTTGTGTTCTTGTTGGTCATTATGTTAAATAGGAGTGGATTGTGGGTTTTGGAGAAGATCAGGTAGGTTTAGGGTGGTTTTGGGGTGGATCTATGGTTTTGGCATATTTTCTTCTAGATTTGGGGGTGATGCCGATATTTTTTGGGGTGTTTTTGATGTGTTTTGGGGTCTCCGTTGTGTTTCATTGGGTTTTCCATGGTCATTTTGTTGGAAAAGGGTAAATTGTGGGTTTTGGAGAACTTCAGGTAGGTTTAGGGTGGTTTTGGGGTGGATCTATGGTTTTGGGGGATTTTCTTCCAGTTTTGGGGGTGATGCCATTCTTGTTTGGGGTGTTTTTTAAGGTTTTTGGGGTCTCTGTTTGGTTTTGTTGGGTTCTCGTTGGTCATCATGGTGGAAAAGGGTAAATTGTGGGTTTTGGAGAACAGCAGGTAGGTTTAGGGTGGTTTTGGGGTGGATATATGGTATTCAGTTTTTTTTTTTTTTTTTTGGGGGGGGGGGGGATGATCCTGGAGTTTTTGTGTTGTTTTTGACGTGTTTTTGGGTCTCCGTTTTGTTTCATTGGGTTTTCCATGGTCATCGTGTTGTAAAAGGGTAAATTGTGGGTTTTGGAGAACATCAGGTAGGTTTAGGGTGGTTTTGGGGTGTATCTATGGTTTTGGGGGATTTTCTTCCAGTTTTGGGGGTGATGCCATTCTTGTTTGGGGTGTTTTTTAAGGTTTTTGGGGTCTCTCTTTGGTTTTGTTGGGTTCTCGTTGGTCATCATGGTGGAAAAGGGTATATTGTGGGTTTTGGAGAAGATCAGGTAGGTTTAGGGTGGTTTTGGGGTGGATCTATGGTTTTGGCGTATTTTCTTTCAGTTTTGGGGGTGATGCCGATATTTATTGGGGTGTTTTTGACGTGTTTTGGGGTCTCTGTTGGGTTTATTTGCGTTGTCATTGGTCATCATGGTGGAAAAGGGTACATTGTGGGTTTTGGAGAACATCAGGTAGGTTTAGGGTGTCTTTGGGGTGGATCTATTGTATTTGGGGTTTTCTTCTATTTTTTGGCATGAACCTGTTCTTTTTTGGGGTTTTTTGATGTGTTTTGGGGTCTCCGTTGGGTTTTGTTGTGTTCTTGTTGGTCATTATGTTAAATAGGAGTGGATTGTGGGTTTTGGAGAAGATCAGGTAGGTTTAGGGTGGTTTTGGGGTGCATCTATGGTTTTGGCATATTTTCTTCCAGATTTGGGGGTGATGCCGATATTTTTTGGGGTGTTTTTGATGTGTTTTGGGGTCTCCGTTGTGTTTCATTGGGTTTTCCATGGTCATTTTGTTGGAAAAGTGTAAATTGTGGGTTTTGGAGAACATCAGGTAGGTTTAGGGAGGTTTTGGGGTGGATCTATGGTTTTGGGGGATTTTCTTCCAGTTTTGGGTGTGATGCCATTCTTGTTTGGGGTGTTTTTTAAGGTTTTTGGGGTCTCTGTTTCGGTTTGTTGGGTTCTCGTTGGTCATCATGGTGGAAAAGTGTAAATTGTGGGTTTTGGAGAAGATCAGGTAGGTTTAGGGTGGTTTTGGGGTGGATCTATGGTATTCAGTTTTTTTTTTTTGTTTTGGGGGGGTGGGGGGTATGATCCTGGACTTTTTGTGTTGTTTTTGACGTGTTTTGGGGTCTCCGTTGTGTTTCATTGGGTTTTCCATTTTCATCGTGTTGTAAAAGGGTAAATTGTGGGTTTTGGAGAACTTCAGGTAGGTTTAGGGGGAGTTTTCACGTGGATTCATGGTATTTGGGGTTTTCTTCTTTTTGGGGGAGTGATCCTCTCCTTTCTTCGGGTGATTTTGAAGTGTTTTGGGGTTTCCGTTGCGTTTCGTTGAGTTCCTAATGTGTTTTATGGTGGTTGGGAGTGTGCTTTGGGATTAGGAGAACATCAGGTAGGTTTAGGGTGTCTTTGGGGTGGATCTATGGTATTTGGGGTTTTCTTCTATTTTTTTGGCGTGATCCTGTTCTTTTTTTTTGGGTGTATTTGACGTGTTTTGGGGTCTCCGTTGGGTTTTATTGTGTTCCTGTTGGTCTTTATGTTAAATAGGTGTGGATTGTAGGTTTTGGAGAACTTCAGGTAGGTTTAGGGTGGTTTTGGGGTGGATCTATGGTTTTGGCGTATTTTCTTTCAGTTTTGTGGGTGATGCCGTTCTTGTTTGGGGTGTTTTTGACGGTTTTTGGGGTCTCTGTTGGGTTTCGTTGGGTTCTCGTTGGTCATCATTGTGGAAAAGTGTAAATTTTGAGTTTTGGAGAACATCAGGTAGGTTTAGGGTGGTTTTGGTGTGGATCTAATTTTTTGGCGTATTTTCTTCCAGATTTGGGGGTGATGCCGATATTTTTTGGGGTGTTTTTGACGTGTTTTGGGGTCTCTGTTGGGTTAATTTGCGTTCTCATTGGTCATCATGGTGCAAAAGTGTACATTGTGGGTTTTGGAGAACATCAGGTAGGTTTAGGGTGTCTTTGGGGTGGATCTATGGTATTTGGGGTTTTCTTCTATTTTTTGGCATGAACCCGTTCTTTTTTGGGGTGTTTTTGATGTGTTTTGGGGTCTCCGTTGGGTTTTGTTGTGTTCTTGTTGGTCATTATGTTAAATAGGAGTGGATTGTGGGTTTTGGAGAAGATCAGGTAGGTTTAGGGTGGTTTTGGGGTGGATCTATGGTTTTGGCGTATTTTCTTCCAGATTTGGGGGTGATGCCGATATTTTTTGGGGTGTGTTTGACGTTTTTTGGGGTCTCTGTTGGGTTTTGTTGGGTTCTCGTTGGTCATCATGGTGGAAAAATGGTAAATTTTGGGTTTTGGAGAACATCAGGTAGGTTTAGGGTGGTTTTGGGGTGGATCTATGGTTTTGGGGGATTTTCTTCCAGATTTGGGGGTGATGCCATTCTTGTTTGAGGTGTTTTTTAAGGTTTTTGGGGTCTCTGTTTTGGTTTTGTTGGGTTCTCGTTGGTCATCATGGTGGAAAAGTGTAAATTGTGGGTTTTGTAGAACATCAGGTAGGTTTAGGGTGTCTTTGGGGTGGATCTATGGTATTTGGGGTTTTCTTCTATTTTTTGGCATGAACCTGTTCTTTTTTGGGGTGTTTTTGATGTGTTTTGGGGTCTCCGTTGGGTTTTGTTGTGTTCTTGTTGGTCTTTATGTTAAATAGGAGTGGATTGTGGGTTTGGAGAACATCAGGTAGGTTTAGGGTGGTTTTGGGGTGGATCTATGATTTTGGGGGATTTTCTTCCAGTTTTGGGGGTGATGAGGTTCTTGTTTGGAGTGTTTTTGACGTTTTTTGGGGTCTCTGTTGGGTTTTGTTGGGTTCTCGTTGGTCATCATGGTGGAAAAGTGTAAATTGTGGGTTTTGGAGAAGATCAGGTAGGTTTAGGGTGATTTTGGGGTTGATCTATGGTTTTGGGGGATTTTCTTCCAGTTTTGGGGGTGATGCCGATATTTTTTGGGGTGTTTTTGACGTGTTTTGGGGTCTCCATTAGGTTTTGTTGTGTTCTTGTTGGTCATTATGTTAAATAGGTGTGGATTGTGGGTTTTGGAGAACATTAGGTAGGTTTAGGGTGGTTTTGGGGTGGATCTATGGTTTTGGCATATTTTCTTCCAGTTTTGGGGGTGATGCCGATATTTTTTGGGGTGTTTTTGACGTGTTTTGGGGTCTCTGTTGGGTTTATTTGCGTTCTCATTGGTCATCATGATGGAAAGGGTAAATTGTTGGTTTTGGAGAACATCAGGTAGGTTTAGGGTGTCTTTGGGGTGGATCTATGGTATTTGGTGTTTTCTTCTACTTTTGGCATGAACATGTTCTTGTTTGGGGTGTTTTTGACGTGTTTTGGGGTCTCCGTTGGGTTTTGTTGTGTTCTTGTTGGTCTTTATGTTAAATAGGAGTGGATTGTGGGTTTTGGAGAAGATCAGGTAGGTTTAGGGTGGTTTTGGGGTGGATCTATGGTTTTGGTGTATTTTCTTCCAGTTTTGGGGGTGATGCCGATATTTTTTGGGGTGTTTTTGACGTGTTTTGGGGTCTCCATTAGGTTTTGTTGTGTTCTTGTTGGTCATTATGTTAAATAGGTGTGGATTGTGGTTTTTGGAGAAGATCAGGTAGGTTTACGGTGGTTTTGGGGTGGATCTATGGTTTTGGCGGATTTTCTTCCAGTTTTGGGGGTGATGCCATTCTTGTTTGGGGTGTTTTTTAAGTTTTTTGGGGTCTCTGTTTGGTTTTGTTGGGTTCTCGTTGGTCATCATGGTGGAAAAGGTTAAATTGTGGGTTTTGGAGAAGATCAGGTAGGTTTAGGGTGGTTTTGGGGTGGATCTATGGTTTTGGCGTATTTTCTTCCAGTTTTGGGGTTGATGCCGATATTATTGGGGTGTTTTTTTGACGTGTTTTGGGGTCTCCATTAGGTTTAGTTGGGTTCTTGTTTGTCATTATGTTAAATAGGAGTGGATTGTGGGTTTTGGAGAACATCAGGTAGGTTTAGGGTGGTTTTGGGGTGGATCTATGGTTTTGGCGGATTTTCTTTCAGTTTTGGTGGTGATGCCATTCTTGTTTGTTTTTTTTTTTAAGGTTTTTTGGGGTCTCTGTTTGGTTTTGTTGGGTTCTCGTTGGTCATCATGGTGGAAAAGTGTAAATTGTGGGTTTTGGAGAACATCAGGTAGGTTTAGGGTGGTTTTGGGGTGTATCTATTTTTTTGGCGTATTTTCTTCCAGTTTTGGGGGTGATGCCGATATTATTGGGGTGTTTTTGACGTGTTTTGGGGTCTCCGTTGGGTTTCGTTGGGTTCTCGTTGGTCGTTAAGTTAACTGGGAGTGGATTGTGGGTTTTGGAGAAGAGTAGGTGAGTTTAAGGTGGTATTGGGGGAAAGTTCATACTTTTTTTTTTTTTTTTTTTTTTCTTCTGATCCTGTTCTTTTTTGGCGTTATTTTGACGTGTTTTGGGTTCTCCGATTGGTTTCGTTGGGTTTTCCTTTGTCATCGTGGTGGTAAAAGGTAAATTGTGGGTTTTGGAGAAATTCAGGTGAGTTTAAGGATTTTTGGGGGGTGGATCTATGGTTTTGGGGATTTTCTTTCGTTTTTGGGGATGATCCTATTCTTTTTGTGGTGTTTTTGACGTGTTTTGGTGTCTCCGTTGGATTTTGTTGGGTTTTCCGTGGTCATCATGGTGGAAAAGGGTAAATTGTGGGTCTTGGAGAACATCAGGTAGGTTTATGGTGGTTTTGGTGTGGATCTATGGTTTTGGTGGATTTTCTTCCAGTTTTGGGTGTGACGCCGATATTTTTGGTTTTTTTTTTGACGTGTTTTGGGGTCTGCGTTAGGTTTTGTTGGGTTCTTGTTTGTCATTATGTTAAATAGGAGTGGATTGTGGGTTTTGCAAAACATCAGGTAGGTTTAAGGGTTTTTTTTAGGGTTAAATCATGGCATATTTATTTAATTATTTATTTTTTTTTAGCATCTGTGTTGATTTTGGTGTGTTTTTGACGTGTTTTGGGGTCTCCGTTGGGTTTCGTTGGGTTTTCCGTGGTCATCACGGTGGAAAAGGGTAAATTGCTGTTTTTGGAGAACTTCAGGTAGGTTTAGGGGGAGTTTTCGCGTGGATTCATGGTATTTGGGGTTTTCTTCTTTTTTGGAGAGTGATCCTCTCCTTTCTTCGGGTGATTTTGAAGTGTTTTGGGGTTTCCGTTGCGTTTCGTTGAGTTCCTAATGTGTTTTATGGTGGTTGGGAGTGTGCTTTGGGATTAGGAGAACATCAGGTAGGTTTAGGGTGGTTTTGGGGTGGATCTATGATTTTGGGAATTTTCTTTCGTTTTTGGGCCTGATCCTATTCTTTTTGGGGGTGTTTGTGACGTGTTTTATGGTCTCCGTTGGGTTTTGTTGCGTTTTCCGTTGTCATCGTGGTGGAAAATGGTAAATTGCGATTTTTGGAGATCTTCAGGTAGGTTTAGGGGGACTTCTGGGGTGGATTCATGGTATTTGAGTTTTTCTTCTGTTTTTTGGGGTGATCCTGTTCTTTTCTGGGGTATTTTTGACGTGTTTTGTTGTCTCCGTTGGGTTTCGTTGGGTTGTCGTTTGTCGTTAAGGTCAATGGGAGTGGATTGTGGATTTTGGAGAAGATCAGGTGAGCTTAGGGTGGTTTTGGGGGGAAAATCACGGTTTTGCGTTTTTTTCTTCTGATCCAGTTCCTTTTTGGCGTGTTTTTGACGTGTTTTGGGGTCTCCGTTGTATTTTAGTTGGGTTCTTGTTGGTCATCAGTGTGGAAAATGGTAAATAGTTGGTTTTGGTGAACATCAGGTAGGTTTAGGGTGGTTTGGGGGTGCATCTATGGTATTTGGGGTTTTCTTCTGTTTTTTTTTTGGGGTGATCCTGTTCTTTTTTTTTGTGGTGTTTTTGACGTGTTTTGGGGTCTCTGTTGGGTTTCGTTGGGTTTTCCGTTGTCATCATGTTGGAAAATGGTAAATTGTGGGTTTTGGAGAACATCAGGTAGGTTAAGGGGGACGTTTGGGGTGGATTCATGGTATTTGGGGTTTTCTTTCGTTTTGGGGTGATCCTGTTCTTGTTTGGGGTGTTTATAACGTGTTTTGGGGTCTCCGTTGGGTTTTGTTGGGTTCCTAATTGTTTTTACGGTTCTCTGGAGTGGACTTTGGGATTTGTAGAACATTAGGTAGGTTTAGGGGGACTTTTGGGATGGATCTATGGTTTTTGGGGGTTTTCTTTCGTTTTTGGGGTGATCCTTTTGTTTTTGGGGTTGTTTTTGACGTGTTTTGTGGTCTCCGTTGTGTTTTTTTTGGTTCTCGGTCATCATGGTGGAAAAGGGTAAATTGTGGGTTTTGGAGAACATCAGGTGATTTTAAGGATTTTTGGGGCGTGAATCTATGATTTTGGGAGATTTCTTCTGTTTTTTTTTTTTTTTTTTTTTTTTTTTTTTTTTTTTTTTAGGATTATCTTATTTTTTTGGGGTGGTTCCGTTCTTTATTTGTTGTTTTATTCGGTTTTCTGTTGTCATCGTGGTGAAAAAGGGTAAATTGCGGATTTTGTAGAACTTCAGGTAGGTTTAGGGGGACCTTTGGTGCGGATTCATGGTATTTGGCGTTTTCTTCTGTTTTTTGGGGTGATCCTGTTCTGTTTTGTGGTGTTTTTGACGTGTTTTGTGGTCTCCATTGGATTTCGTTGGGTTCTCGTTGGTCGTTAAGGTAAAAGGGAGTGGATTGTGGGTTTTGGAGAAGATTAGTTGAGTTTAGGGTGGTATTGGGGGAAAATTCATACTTTATTTTAGTTTTATTTTTTTTTTTCTTCTGATCCAGTTCTTTTTTGGCGTTATTTTGACGTGTTTTGGGGTCTCTGATTGGTTTCGTTGGGTTTTCCTTTGACATCGTGGTGGAAAAAGAGAAATTGTGGTTTTTGGAGAACTTCAGGTAGGTTTAGGGGGACTTTTGGGGCAGATTCGTGGTTTTGGGGGTTTTCTTTTGTTTTTTTTTTTTTTTTTGCCTGGTCCCGTTCTTTTTTGGGAAGTTTTTGAGGTGTTTGGGGTTGTCCGTTGGGTTTTGTTGGGTTCTCGGTCATCATGGTGAAAAAGGGTAAATTGTGGGTTTTGGAGAATATCTGGTGAGTTTAAGGAATTTGGGGGTTCAGTCTCTGGCTTTGGGGGATTTCTTCTGTTTTTTTTTTTTTTTTTTTTTTTTTTTTTTTTTTACGGTTTTCTTCTGTTTTTGGGGTGGTCTCGTTCTTTTTTGGGGTGTTTTGTTGGGTTTTCCGTTGTCATCGTGGTGGAAAAGGGTAAATTGCGGGTTATGGAGAACATCAGGTAGGTTTAAGTTGGTTTGGGGATGGATCTATGGTTCTGGGTGTTTTCTTTCATTTTTGGGGGTGATCGTGTTCTTTTCTGGGGTGTCTTTGACGTGTTTTGGGGTCTCTGTTGGATTTCGTTTGGTTTTCCGTTGTCATCATGTTGGAAAATGGTAAATTGTGGGTTTTGGAGAACATCAGGTAGGTTTAGGGGGACATTTGGGGTGGATCTATGGCTTTTTGGGGTTTTCTCGTGTTTTCTGGGGTGATCCTATTCTTTTTTGTTGTGTTTTTGAGGTGTTTTGTGGTCTCCGTTAGGTTTTGTTGGGTTCTTGTTGGTCATCATGGTAAATGGGAGTGAAATGTGGGATTTGGAGAAGATCAGGTGAGTTTAGGGTGGTTTATTGGGGAAATTTATGGTTTTTTTTTTTTTTTTTTCTTCTTATCCAGTTCTTTTTTGGCGTGTTTTTGACATGTTTTGGGGTCTCCGTTGGGTTTTGTTGGGTTTTCCGTTGTCATCATGGTGGAAAATGGTAAATTGGGGGTTTTGGAGAACATCAGGTAGGTTTAGTGTGGTTTTGGGGTGGATCTATGGTTTTGGGGGATTTTCTTCCAGTTTTGGGGGTGATCCCCTTCCTGTTTGGGGTGATTTTGACTTGTTTTGGGGTCTCCGTTTGGTTTTGTTGGTTTTTCCGTGGTCATCAGTGTGGAAAAGGGTAAATTATGGGTTTTGGAGAACATCAGGTAAGTGTAGGGTGGTTTTGGGGTGGATCTATGGTTTTTGGATTTTCTTGTGTTTTTTTGGGGCGAATCTTGTTGTTGTTTGTGTTGATTTTGACGTGTTTTGGGGTCTCCGTTGGGTTTCGTTGTGTTTTCCCTGGTCATCATGGTGGAAAAGTGTAAATTGTGGGTTTTGGAGAACATCAGGTAGGTTAAGGGGGACTTTTGAGGTGGATTCATGGTATTTGGGATTTTCTTCTGTTTTTTTTTTTGTGGTGATCGTTTTTTCTTTTTTGGGGTGTTTTTGTCGTGTTTTGTGGTCTCCGTTGGGTTTTAGTTGGCTTTTTATTGGTCATCATGTTGGAACAGTTTAAATTGTGGGTTTTGGAGAACATCAGGTATGTTTAGGGGGACTTTTGGGGTGGATCTATGGCTTTTGAGGTTTTCTTCTCTTTTTTTTGCAGTGATCCTGTTCTTTTTTGTGTTGTTTTTGACGTGTTTTGGGGTTTCCATTGCGTTTCATTTAGTTCCTGATGGGTTTTATGGTGGTTGGGAGTGGACTTTGGGATTTTGAGAATTCAGGTAGGTTTAGGGTGGTTTTGGGGTGTGTTGTCGATGGAAGGAAGACACAGACGCTCAATATGAGTGAACAACGAACTTCAACTTTAATGGATAGCTCAGTCGCCTTTTATCGAGTTCGAACATAATCAACTCATACATATTGCAAAAACTAAGCTCAGGATTGGCTAACATTTCCCGCTCTTTTCAGGTAGTTTCTCCTTCTTTTAGCTACCGTCCCGCCTTAGGGACTTTCCCAATCGCTCAAGGGCATCGTGTCCTTGAGCCTGATTGGCTCTCAGCCAGCTGTGTACATGCCAGATTCATGTGAGTTGAGTATGGTACTTTACTAGCCCATTGCCTCCTAACTGCCCAACATCCACATGTCCTATTTTACTTAACCATTCCTCCACAATTCCCCCGTTTTTATTTTGCACTACAAATACCTTCTCTGTGAGTTGCTCTAGTTTCTTAGTTAGGCAGTTAAAGATTATATGTGCAGCAACTATAATCAATATAATTATAAGTAGAAAGCGAAGTCCCTCTTTAACTAACAAAACCCATCCACCCATGGTTCCCAAAAACAGATTTAAGCCAATCTTCAAACCAACTATCTTGTACTACAATTTTTTGTGTATGATCCCTTAACCATTTCAACTGGTCGTGAATTGACTAACCATGGTCGGAAAGATAAAAGCAACACATTCCTTCTACATCTTCACACCCATGTCCCTGAGCCAGCAACAAGAAATCAATAGCGGCCCTATTTTGCAATACAGCATGTCTTAGACTCTCCATATCTTGTGACATTTCAGAAAGAACTTGTGTTGTTACATTCGATTGTTTAACAGCCCAACAAGCAAGCTTATTAATGTTAGTCAAAGCGTGTGCAGTTCCCACACCAGGCACCAAAGAAGCAAAGAATCTTTCTGTTGGACCCCACAATTCTACATCATCATTACAGTCAGAACCCAAAGTTTTTAGTTCTCGTTTAATTCTTCTGCTCCTTGTCGAGTTCTGCCACCAGTGTAAATCTGGAGTGAAAATTGTGAGTCGCCCTAGGTAACACGGTCCTCCAAAAGCATTGGCTGGTACTCCTTGCCATGCACGGTCTCCACAGATCAAAAACATGCCAGAGAGAAGCAGCACAGCCGCCGCTGCTTCCATGGTTACGTCAGACAGGCTGCAGGGTCCTGATGTCCATCCCTCTGCTCTGTGCCAACTCGCCACACGGTGAGCTCCAAGCGCAGCGCTGCTTGTGGTGGTGACTGAGGGGGGGGAGGCTCCCATTGCCCCGTAGCCCCCTGAGGCAGCGTTACCGTTCTCACTGAAGGCGGCAGTGGGCAATGCCCAGCTCCAGCACTTCCCGGCAATCCCAGTCGCTCTGTAGCGGCAGCAGCGACTCTCTGCTCAGCCTGATGTATAGCTAAAGCGCTAGTGACTGTTCTCCAAGGCTTCAATAATTTTTTAGCAGACTTAATATCATTAATAACATCAAACAATTTATCTCCAAATTTACGCCACTCTGTTTGTTCAAAAAACTGTATCAGGATTTGTAAAACAACCCTGCGCTACTGCATATGCTAATAAACCTGGTAATTCTTTTTTACAATCTATATCTAAAATGCTCCGCTTTTCTAAAAAGCATCTGAGCAAATTATATGCCACTTATCTTTCATACCTTTATATATACAGTTGCAGCCTTTGCAAAGACCTCAGCGGCGCTTTTCCGGCGGGACCCTTTATAGGCTCATCCCGAGTGTGGGAACTCCCTTCCACCTTCCGAGCTGCGGGTGCGGGGACTCCTGTCCCTTTCACCTTTCAGACGTCGACGACGCGTGACCGGCGGGATCCTCTCCCGGGTGGGGGACTCCACGTCCCGTTCACCTTCCCAACGCGGGTGCGGGGATTCTTGTCCCTTCCACCTCCTGGGCTGCGTTGCAGGACCGGATCCTCCCTTATTCCGTCCAACACGTGGCCCAGGATCACTGCCAGCAGTGTCCAAATCCCGTTCAGACCGGTCCCTGTTCAGGCGCCAATTTGTTGTCGACGGAAGGAAGACACAGACGCTCAATATGAGTGAACAACGAACTTCAACTTTAATGGATAGCTCAGTCGCCTTTTATCTAGTTCGAACATAATCAACTAATACATATTGCAAAAACTAAGCTCAGGATTGGCTAACATTTCCCGCTCTTTTCAGGTAGTTTCTCCTTCTTTTAGCTACCGTCCCGCCTTAGGGACTTTCCCAATCGCTCAAGGGCATCGTGTCCTTGAGCCTGATTGGCTCTCAGCCAGCTGTGTACATGCCAGATTCATGTGAGTTGAGTACGGTACTTTACTAGCCCATTGCCTCCTAACTGCCCAACATCCACATGTCCTATTTTACTTAAACATTCCTCCACAGGGGTGCATCTATGGTATTTGTGGTTCTCTTCTGTTTTTTTTTTTTTTTTTTTTGGGGGGGTGATCCTGTTCTTTTTTGGGGTGTTCTTGAGGTGTTTTTTGGTCTCCGTTGGGTTTTGTTGGGTTCTTGTTCGTCATCATGGTGAATGGGAGTGAAATGTGGGATTTGGAGAAGATCAGGTGAGTTTAGGGTGGTTTAGTGGGGAAATTCATGGTTTTTTTTTTTTTTTTTCTTCTTATCTAGTTCTTTTTTGGGATGATTTTGATGTGTTTTGGGGTCTCCGTTGGGTTTCGTTGGGTTTTCCGTGGTCATCATGGTGGAATATGGTAAATTGTGCGTTTTGGAGAACATCAGGTAGGTTGAGGGTGGTTTTGGGGTGGATCTAGGATTTTGGGGGTTTTCTTTCGTTTTTGGGGTGATCCTTTTCTTTTTGGGGGTGTTTTTGACATGTTTTGGGGTCTCCGTTGGGTTTTTTTGTGTTCTTGGTCATCATGGGGGAAAAGGGTAAATTGTGGATATTGGAGAACATCAGGTGATTTTAAGGATTTTTGGGGGGTGAATCTATGGTTTTGGGGGATTTCTTCTTTTTTTTTTTTTTCTAGAGTTATCTTCTGTGTTTGGGTGGTCCCGTTCTTTTTTCGGGTGTTTTGTTGGGTTTTCCGTTGTCATCATGGTGGAAAATGGTAAATTGCGGGTTTTGGAGAACTTCAGGTAGGTTTAGGGGGACTTTTGGGGCAGATTCATGATTTTTGGGATTTTATTCTGTTTTTTTTTGGTTGGTCTCGTTCTTTTTTGGGAAGTTTTTGAGGTGTTTGGGGTTGTCCGTTGGGTTTTGTTGGGTTCTCGGTCATCATGGTGGAAAAGGGTAAATTGTGGGTTTTGGAGAACAACAGGTGAGTTTAAGGATTTTTGGGGGGTGAATCTATGGTTTTGGGGGATTTCTTCTGGTTTTTTTTTTAGGGTTTTCTTCTGTTTTTGGGTGGTCCCGTTCTTTTTTGGGGTGTTTTGTTGGGTTTTCCGTTGTCATCGTGGTGGAAAAGGGTAAATTGCGGGTTATGGAGAACATCAGGTAGGTTTAGGGTGATTTGGAGATGGATCTATGGTTCTGGGCGTTTTCTTTTGTTTTTTGGGGGTCATCGTGTTCTTTTTTGGGGTGTCTTTGACGTGTTTTGTGGTCTCCATTGGGTTTTGTTGCGTTTTCCGTTGTCATCATGGTGGAAAACGGTAAATTGTGGGTTTTGGAGAACTTCAGGTAGGTTTAGGGGGACTTCTGGGGTGGATTCATGGTATTTGAGATTTTCTTCTGTTTTTTGGGGTGATCCTGTTCTTTTCTGGGGTGTTTTTGACGTGTTTTTGGGTCTCCGTTGGGTTTCGTTGTGTTGTCAGTCGTCGTTAAGTTCAATGGGAGTGGATTGTGGGGTTTGGAGACGATCAGGTGAGTTTAGGGTGGTTTTGGGGGGAAATTCATGGTATTGGGGTTTTCTCTTCTGATCCAGTTCTTTTTTGGCGTGTTTTTGATGTGTTTTTGGGTCTCCGTTGGGTTTTAGTTGGGTTCTTGTTGGTCATCATGTTGGAAAATTGTAAATTGTGGGTTTTGGAGAATATCAGGTAGGTTTAGGGTGGTTTTGGGGTGGATCTATGGTTTTGGGGTTTTCTTCTGTTTTTTTTTTTTTTTTTTTTTTTTTTTTTGTGGTGATCGTGTTCTTTTTTGGGGTGTTTTTGATGTGTTTTGGGGTCTCCGTTGCGTTTTACTTGGCTTCTTATTAGTCATCATGGTGGAAAAGTGTAAATTGTGGGTTTTGGAGAACATCAGGTAGGTTTAGGGGGACCTTCGGGGTGGATCTATGGCTTTTGGTATTTTCTTGTGTTTTCTGGGGTGATCGTGTTCTTTTTTGGCGTGTTTTTGACGTGTTTTGTGGTCTCCGTTGCGTTTTAGTTGGCTTCTTATTGGTCTTCATGTTGGAATAGTTTACATTGTGGGTTTTGGAGAACATCAGGTAGGTTTAGGGGGATATTTGGGGTGGATCTATGGCTTTTGGGATTATCTTTCTGGTTTGGTGTTGATCGCGTTCTTGTTTGGGGTGTTTTTGAAGTGTTTTGTGGTCTCCATTGGATTTCGTTTGGTTCTCGTTGGTCGTTAAGTTCAATGGGAGTGGATTGTGGGTTTTGGAGAAGATCAAGTGAGTTTAGGGTGGTTTGAAGGGAAATTCATGGTATTGGGGTTTTTTCTTCTGATCCAGTTCTTTTTGGGCGTGTTTTTGACGTGTTTTGGGGTCTCCGCTGGGTTTTAGTTGGGTTTTGTTCGTAATCATGTTGGAAAATGGAAAATTCTGGGTTTTGGAGAACACCTGGTAGGTTTAGGATGGTTTTGGGATGGATCTATGGTTTTGTTTTTTTTTTTTTTTTCTGTTTTTTGGGGGGTTGATCCTGTTCTTTTTTGGGGTGTTTTTGACGTGTTTTGGGGTCTCCGCTGGGTTTTACTTGGCTTCTTATTGGTCATCATGGTGGAAAAGTGTAAATTGTGGGTTTTGGAGAACATCAGGTAGGTTTAGGGGGAATTTTGCGGTGGATCTATGGCTTTTGGGATTTTCTTTCGTTTTTGCGTGTGATCGTGTTCTTTTTGGGTTGTTTTTGACGTGTTTTGTGGTCTCCGTTGGGTTTTGTTGGGTTTTCCTTTGTCATCATGGTGGAAAAGTGTAAATTGTGGGTTTTGGAGATCATCATGTAGGTTTGGGGGGACTTTTGGGGTGGATCTATGGCTTTTGGGGTTTTCTTTCGTTTTTGGGGGTGATCCTGTTCTTGTTTGGGTTGTTTATGACGTTTTTTGGGGTCTCCGTTGGGTGTTGTTGGGTTCCTAATGGGTTTTATGGTGGTCGGGAGTGGACTTTGGGATTTGGAGAACATCAGGTAGGTTTAGGGGGACATTTGGGGTGGATCTATGGTTTTGGGGTATTTTCTTCCAGTTTTCTGGGGTGATCCTGTTCTTTTTTGTGGTGTTTTTGACGTGTTTTGTGGTCTCCGTTAGGTTTTGTTGGGTTCTTGTATTCATCATGGTGAATGGGAGTGAAATGTGGGATTTGGAGAAGATCAGGTGGGTTTAGGGTGGCTTTGTGGGGAACTTCATGGTTTTTGTTTTTTTTTTTTCTTCTTATCCAGTTCTTTTTTGTGGTGTTTTTAACGTTTTTTGGGGTCTCCGTTGGGTTTCGTTGGGTTTTCCGTTGTCATCATGGTGGAAAATGGTAAATTGTGGGTTTTGGAGAACATCAGGTAGGTTTAGGGGGCCTTTTGGGGTGGATCTATGTCTTTTGGGGTTTACTTCTGTTATTTTGGGATGATCCTGTTCTTTTTTGGGGTGTTTATGCCGTGTTTTGGTGTCTCCGTTGGGCTTTGTTGGGTTCCTAATGGGTTTTATGGTGGTTGGGAGTGGACTTTGGGTTTTGGAGAACATCAGTGTGGTGTTTTTACCGTGCTGGGCAGCTAAACCCCACAACCGCTCTCTCACTCCCCCTCCTTTAGATGAGGAGGGGGAGAAGTAAAGCAAAGAACAACTCACGGGTTGAGATAAGGATAATTATTTAAAGGGAAATAATTATAATAATTAAATAAAGACTACCATGAACTAAACAATTTAACTAAGGGGAAGTAAAAGGGAAAAGGGGAACAAGGGAGGAAATCAAACAAACAAAATAAATGAAAGCTATATGGAAGTGCAGAGGAAAGAAATTACTCTCTACTTCCCACAAATGAGCGATGATTGACCACGTCCTTGAAGCAAGGCCTCAACGCACGCAGCCGGTGTTCGAGAGGAGGACCGAGGTCTTCTCAACGAGAGCCCACCCCTCCCCTCTTCTTCCTGTTTCCTCCTTTTATTGCTGAGTGTGACACCACATGGTATGGAATATCCCTTTGATTGGTTTAGGTCAGCTGCCATAGTGATGTTTCTCTCCTCACTTTTTGCCCACCCCCTAGGAGGGTTAGAGAAAGGCCCAATGCTGTGCCACTGCTGCTCAGCAGTAGACACAACACTGGTGTGATAACACTGCTGTTCCAGCTACAAGTACAGAGTACGGCACTGTATGGGCTGCTGCCGGGAAAGTTAACATTCCAGCCAGACCCAGTACAATCAGGTAGGTTTAGGGTGGTTTTGGGGTGGATCTATGATTTTGGGGATTTTCTTTCGTTTTTGGGCGTGATCCTATTCTTTTTGGGGGTGTTTGTGACGTGTTTTATGGTCTCCGTTGGGTTTTGTTGCGTTTTCCGTTGTCATCGTGGTGGAAAATGGTAAATTGCGATTTTTGGAGAACTTCAGGTAGGTTTAGGGGGACTTCTGGGGTGGATTCATGGTATTTGAGTTTTTCTTCTGTTTTTTGGGGTGATCCTGTTCTTTTCTGGGGTGTTTTTGACGTGTTTTTGGGTCTCCGTTGGGTTTCGTTGTGTTGTCAGTCGTCGTTAAGTTCAATGGGAGTGGATTGTGGGGTTTGGAGACGATCAGGTGAGTTTAGGGTGGTTTTGGGGGGAAATTCATGGTATTGGGGTTTTCTTTTCTGATCCAGTTCTTTTTTGGCGTGTTTTTGATGTGTTTTTGGGTCTCCGTTGGGTTTTAGTTGGGTTCTTGTTGGTCATCATGTTGGAAAATTGTAAATTGTGGGTTTTGGAGAATATCAGGTAGGTTTAGGGTGGTTTTGGGGTGGATCTATGGTTTTGGGGTTTTCTTCTGTTTTTTTTTTTTTTTTTTTTTTTTTGTGGTGATCGTGTTCTTTTTTGGGGTGTTTTTGACGTGTTTTGGGGTCTCCGTTGCGTTTTACTTGGCTTCTTATTAGTCATCATGGTGGAAAAGTGTAAATTGTGGGTTTTGGAGAACATCAGGTAGGTTTAGGGGGACCTTCGGGGTGGATCTATGGCTTTTGGGATTATCTTTCTGGTTTGGGGTTGATCGCGTTCTTGTTTGGGGTGTTTTTGAAGTGTTTTGTGGTCTCCATTGGATTTCGTTGGGTTCTCGTTGGTCGTTAAGTTCAATGGGAGTGGATTGTGGGTTTTGGAGAAGATCAAGTGAGTTTAGGGTGGTTTGAAGGGAAATTCATGGTATTGGGGTTTTTTCTTCTGATCCAGTTCTTTTTGGGCGTGTTTTTGACGTGTTTTGGGGTCTCCGCTGGGTTTTAGTTGCGTTTTGTTCGTAATCATGTTGGAAAATGGAAAATTCTGGGTTTTGGAGAACACCTGGTAGGTTTAGGATGGTTTTGGGATGGATCTATGGTTTTGTTTTTTTTTTTTTTTTCTGTTTTTTGGGGGGTTGATCCTGTTCTTTTTTGGGGTGTTTTTGACGTGTTTTGGGGTCTCCGCTGGGTTTTACTTGGCTTCTTATTGGTCATCATGGTGGAAAAGTGTAAATTGTGGGTTTTGGAGATCATCATGTAGGTTTAGGGGGAATTTTGCGGTGGATCTATGGCTTTTGGGATTTTCTTTCGTTTTTGCGTGTGATCGTGTTCTTTTTGGGTTGTTTTTGACGTTTTTGTGGTCTCCGTTGGGTTTTGTTGGGTTTTCCTTTGTCATCATGGTGGAAAAGTGTAAATTGTGGGTTTTGGAGATCATCATGTAGGTTTGGGGGGACTTTTGGGGTGGATCTATGGCTTTTGGGGTTTTCTTTCGTTTTTGGGGGTGATCCTGTTCTTGTTTGGGTTGTTTATGACGTTTTTTGGGGTCTCCGTTGGGTGTTGTTGGGTTCCTAATGGGTTTTATGGTGGTCGGGAGTGGACTTTGGGATTTGGAGAACATCAGGTAGGTTTAGGGGGACATTTGGGGTGGATCTATGGTTTTGGGGTATTTTCTTCCAGTTTTCTGGGGTGATCCTGTTCTTTTTTGTGGTGTTTTTGACGTGTTTTGTGGTCTCCGTTAGGTTTTGTTGGGTTCTTGTATTCAACATGGTGAATGGGAGTGAAATGTGGGATTTGGAGAAGATCAGGTGGGTTTAGGGTGGCTTTGTGGGGAACTTCATGGTTTTTGTTTTTTTTTTTCTTCTTATCCAGTTCTTTTTTGTGGTGTTTTTAACGTTTTTTGGGGTCTCCGTTGGGTTTCGTTGGGTTTTCCGTTGTCATCATGGTGGAAAATGGTAAATTGTGGGTTTTGGAGAACATCAGGTAGGTTTAGGGGGCCTTTTGGGGTGGATCTATGTCTTTTGGGGTTTACTTCTGTTATTTTGGGATGATCCTGTTCTTTTTTGGGGTGTTTATGCCGTGTTTTGGTGTCTCCGTTGGGCTTTGTTGGGTTCCTAATGGGTTTTATGGTGGTTGGGAGTGGACTTTGGGTTTTGGAGAACATCAGTGTGGTGTTTTTACCGTGCTGGGCAGCTAAACCCCACAACCGCTCTCTCACTCCCCCTCCTTTAGATGAGGAGGGGGAGAAGTAAAGCAAAGAACAACTCACGGGTTGAGATAAGGATAATTATTTAAGGGGAAATAATTATAATAATTAAATAAAGACTACCATGAACTAAACAATTTAACTAAGGGGAAGTAAAAGGGAAAAGGGGAACAAGGGAGGAAAACAAACAAACAAAATAAATGAAAGCTATATGGAAGTGCGGAGGAAAGAAATTACTCTCTACTTCCCACAAATGAGCGATGATTGACCACGTCCCGTCCTTGAAGCAAGGCCTCAACGCACGCAGCCGGTGTTCGAGAGGAGGACCGAGGTCTTCTCAACGAGAGCCCACCCCTCCCCTCTTCTTCCTGTTTCCTCCTTTTATTGCTGAGTGTGACACCACATGGTATGGAATATCCCTTTGATTGGTTTAGGTCAGCTGCCATAGTGATGTTTCTCTCCTCACTTTTTGCCCACCCCCTAGGAGGGTTAGAGAAAGGCCCAATGCTGTGCCACTGCTGCTCAGCAGTAGACACAACACTGGTGTGATAACACTGCTGTTCCAGCTACAAGTACAGAGTACGGCACTGTATGGGCTGCTGCCGGGAAAGTTAACATTCCAGCCAGACCCAGTACAATCAGGTAGGTTTAGGGTGGTTTTGGGGTGGATCTATGATTTTGGGGATTTTCTTTCGTTTTTGGGCGTGATCCTATTCTTTTTGGGGGTGTTTGTGACGTGTTTTATGGTCTCCGTTGGGTTTTGTTGCGTTTTCCGTTGTCATCGTGGTGGAAAATGGTAAATTGCGATTTTTGGAGAACTTCAGGTAGGTTTAGGGGGACTTCTGGGGTGGATTCATGGTATTTGAGTTTTTCTTCTGTTTGTTGGGGTGATCCTGTTCTTTTCTGGGGTGTTTTTGACGTGTTTTTGGGTCTCCGTTGGGTTTCGTTGTGTTGTCAGTCGTCGTTAAGTTCAATGGGAGTGGATTGTGGGGTTTGGAGACGATCAGGTGAGTTTAGGGTGGTTTTGGGGGGAAATTCATGGTATTGGGGTTTTCTCTTCTGATCCAGTTCTTTTTTGGCGTGTTTTTGATGTGTTTTTGGGTCTCCGTTGGGTTTTAGTTGGGTTCTTGTTGGTCATCATGTTGGAAAATTGTAAATTGTGGGTTTTGGAGAATATCAGGTAGGTTTAGGGTGGTTTTGGGGTGGATCTATGGTTTTGGGGTTTTCTTCTGTTTTTTTTTTTTTGTTTTTTTTTTTTTTTTTTTGTGGTGATCGTGTTCTTTTTTGGGGTGTTTTTGACGTGTTTTGGGGTCTCCGTTGCGTTTTACTTGGCTTCTTATTAGTCATCATGGTGGAAAAGTGTAAATTGTGGGTTTTGGAGAACATCAGGTAGGTTTAGGGGGACCTTCGGGGTGGATCTATGGCTTTTGGGATTATCTTTCTGGTTTGGGGTTGATCGCGTTCTTGTTTGGGGTGTTTTTGAAGTGTTTTGTGGTCTCCATTGGATTTCGTTGGGTTCTCGTTGGTCGTTAAGTTCAATGGGAGTGGATTGTGGGTTTTGGAGAAGATCAAGTGAGTTTAGGGTGGTTTGAAGGGAAATTCATGGTATTGGGGTTTTTTCTTCTGATCCAGTTCTTTTTGGGCGTGTTTTTGACGTGTTTTGGGGTCTCCGCTGGGTTTTACTTGGCTTCTTATTGGTCATCATGGTGGAAAAGTGTAAATTGTAGGTTTTGGAGAACATCAGGTAGGTTTAGGGGGAATTTTGCGGTGGATCTATGGCTTTTGGGATTTTCTTTCGTTTTTGCGTGTGATCGTGTTCTTTTTTGGGTTGTTTTTGACGTGTTTTGGGGTCTCCGCTGGGTTTTACTTGGCTTCTTATTGGTCATCATGGTGGAAAAGTGTAAATTGTGGGTTTTGGAGAACATCAGGTAGGTTTAGGGGGAATTTTGCGGTGGATCTATGGCTTTTGGGATTTTCTTTCGTTTTTGCGTGTGATCGTGTTCTTTTTGGGTTGTTTTTGACGTGTTTTGTGGTCTCCGTTGGGTTTTGTTGGGTTTTCCTTTGTCATCATGGTGGAAAAGTGTAAATTGTGGGTTTTGGAGATCATCATGTAGGTTTGGGGGGACTTTTGGGGTGGATCTATGGCTTTTGGGGTTTTCTTTCGTTTTTGGGGGTGATCCTGTTCTTGTTTGGGTTGTTTATGACGTTTTTTGGGGTCTCCGTTGGGTGTTGTTGGGTTCCTAATGGGTTTTATGGTGGTCGGGAGTGGACTTTGGGATTTGGAGAACATCAGGTAGGTTTAGGGGGACATTTGGGGTGGATCTATGGTTTTGGGGTATTTTCTTCCAGTTTTCTGGGGTGATCCTGTTCTTTTTTGTGGTGTTTTTGACGTGTTTTGTGGTGTCCGTTAGGTTTTGTTGGGTTCTTGTATTCATCATGGTGAATGGGAGTGAAATGTGGGATTTGGAGAAGATCAGGTGGGTTTAGGGTGGCTTTGTGGGGAACTTCATGGTTTTTGTTTTTTTTTTTCTTCTTATCCAGTTCTTTTTTGTGGTGTTTTTAACGTTTTTTGGGGTCTCCGTTGGGTTTCGTTGGGTTTTCCGTTGTCATCATGGTGGAAAATGGTAAATTGTGGGTTTTGGAGAACATCAGGTAGGTTTAGGGGGCCTTTTGGGGTGGATCTATGTCTTTTGGGGTTTACTTCTGTTATTTTGGGATGATCCTGTTCTTTTTTGGGGTGTTTATGCCGTGTTTTGGTGTCTCCGTTGGGCTTTGTTGGGTTCCTAATGGGTTTTATGGTGGTTGGGAGTGGACTTTGGGTTTTGGAGAACATCAGTGTGGTGTTTTTACCGTGCTGGGCAGCTAAACCCCACAACCGCTCTCTCACTCCCCCTCCTTTAGATGAGGAGGGGGAGAAGTAAAGCAAAGAACAACTCACGGGTTGAGATAAGGATAATTATTTAAGGGGAAATAATTATAATAATTAAATAAAGACTACCATGAACTAAACAATTTAACTAAGGGGAAGTAAAAGGGAAAAGGGGAACAAGGGAGGAAAACAAACAAACAAAATAAATGAAAGCTATATGGAAGTGCGGAGGAAAGAAATTACTCTCTACTTCCCACAAATGAGCGATGATTGACCACGTCCCGTCCTTGAAGCAAGGCCTCAACGCACGCAGCCGGTGTTCGAGAGGAGGACCGAGGTCTTCTCAACGAGAGCCCACCCCTCCCCTCTTCTTCCTGTTTCCTCCTTTTATTGCTGAGTGTGACACCACATGGTATGGAATATCCCTTTGATTGGTTTAGGTCAGCTGCCATAGTGATGTTTCTCTCCTCACTTTTTGCCCACCCCCTAGGAGGGTTAGAGAAAGGCCCAATGCTGTGCCACTGCTGCTCAGCAGTAGACACAACACTGGTGTGATAACACTGCTGTTCCAGCTACAAGTACAGAGTACGGCACTGTATGGGCTGCTGCCGGGAAAGTCAACATTCCAGCCAGACCCAGTACAATCAGGTAGGTTTAGGGTGGTTTTGGGGTGGATCTATGATTTTGGGGATTTTCTTTCGTTTTTGGGCGTGATCCTATTCTTTTTGGGGGTGTTTGTGACGTGTTTTATGGTCTCCGTTGGGTTTTGTTGCGTTTTCCGTTGTCATCGTGGTGGAAAATGGTAAATTGCGATTTTTGGAGAACTTCAGGTAGGTTTAGGGGGACTTCTGGGGTGGATTCATGGTATTTGAGTTTTTCTTCTGTTTTTTGGGGTGATCCTGTTCTTTTCTGGGGTGTTTTTGACGTGTTTTTGGGTCTCCGTTGGGTTTCGTTGTGTTGTCAGTCGTCGTTAAGTTCAATGGGAGTGGATTGTGGGGTTTGGAGACGATCAGGTGAGTTTAGGGTGGTTTTGGGGGGAAATTCATGGTATTGGGGTTTTCTCTTCTGATCCAGTTCTTTTTTGGCGTGTTTTTGATGTGTTTTTGGGTCTCCGTTGGGTTTTAGTTGGGTTCTTGTTGGTCATCATGTTGGAAAATTGTAAATTGTGGGTTTTGGAGAATATCAGGTAGGTTTAGGGTGGTTTTGGGGTGGATCTATGGTTTTGGGGTTTTCTTCTGTTTTTTTTTTTTTTTTTTTTTTTTTTTTTTTTGTGGTGATCGTGTTCTTTTTTGGGGTGTTTTTGACGTGTTTTGGGGTCTCCGTTGCGTTTTACTTGGCTTCTTATTAGTCATCATGGTGGAAAAGTGTAAATTGTGGGTTTTGGAGAACATCAGGTAGGTTTAGGGGGACCTTCGGGGTGGATCTATGGCTTTTGGGATTATCTTTCTGGTTTGGGGTTGATCGCGTTCTTGTTTGGGGTGTTTTGAAGTGTTTTGTGGTCTCCATTGGATTTCGTTGGGTTCTCGTTGGTCGTTAAGTTCAATGGGAGTGGATTGTGGGTTTTGGAGAAGATCAAGTGAGTTTAGGGTGGTTTGAAGGGAAATTCATGGTATTGGGGTTTTTTCTTCTGATCCAGTTCTTTTTGGGCGTGTTTTTGACGTGTTTTGGGGTCTCCGCTGGGTTTTAGTTGGGTTTTGTTCGTAATCATGTTGGAAAATGGAAAATTCTGGGTTTTGGAGAACACCTGGTAGGTTTAGGATGGTTTTGGGATGGATCTATGGTTTTGTTTTTTTTTTTTTTCTGTTTTTTGGGGGGTTGATCCTGTTCTTTTTTGGGGTGTTTTTGACGTGTTTTGGGGTCTCCGCTGGGTTTTACTTGGCTTCTTATTGGTCATCATGGTGGAAAAGTGTAAATTGTGGGTTTTGGAGAACATCAGGTAGGTTTAGGGGGAATTTTGCGGTGGATCTATGGCTTTTGGGATTTTCTTTCGTTTTTGCGTGTGATCGTGTTCTTTTTGGGTTGTTTTTGACGTGTTTTGTGGTCTCCGTTGGGTTTTGTTGGGTTTTCCTTTGTCATCATGGTGGAAAAGTGTAAATTGTGGGTTTTGGAGATCATCATGTAGGTTTGGGGGGACTTTTGGGGTGGATCTATGGCTTTTGGGGGTTTTCTTTCGTTTTTGGGGGTGATCCTGTTCTTGTTTGGGTTGTTTATGACGTTTTTTGGGGTCTCCGTTGGGTGTTGTTGGGTTCCTAATGGGTTTTATGGTGGTCGGGAGTGGACTTTGGGATTTGGAGAACATCAGGTAGGTTTAGGGGGACATTTGGGGTGGATCTATGGTTTTGGGGTATTTTCTTCCAGTTTTCTGGGGTGATCCTGTTCTTTTTTGTGGTGTTTTTGACGTGTTTTGTGGTCTCCGTTAGGTTTTGTTGGGTTCTTGTATTCATCATGGTGAATGGGAGTGAAATGTGGGATTTGGAGAAGATCAGGTGGGTTTAGGGTGGCTTTGTGGGGAAATTCATGGTTTTTGTTTTTTTTTTTTTTTCTTCTTATCCAGTTCTTTTTTGTGGTGTTTTTAACGTTTTTTGGGGTCTCCGTTGGGTTTCGTTGGGTTTTCCGTTGTCATCATGGTGGAAAATGGTAAATTGTGGGTTTTGGAGAACATCAGGTAGGTTTAGGGGGCCTTTTGGGGTGGATCTATGTCTTTTGGGGTTTACTTCTGTTATTTTGGGATGATCCTGTTCTTTTTTGGGGTGTTTATGCCGTGTTTTGGTGTCTCCGTTGGGCTTTGTTGGGTTCCTAATGGGTTTTATGGTGGTTGGGAGTGGACTTTGGGTTTTGGAGAACATCAGTGTGGTGTTTTTACCGTGCTGGGCAGCTAAACCCCACAACCGCTCTCTCACTCCCCCTCCTTTAGATGAGGAGGGGGAGAAGTAAAGCAAAGAACAACTCACGGGTTGAGATAAGGATAATTATTTAAGGGGAAATAATTATAATAATTAAATAAAGACTACCATGAACTAAACAATTTAACTAAGGGGAAGTAAAAGGGAAAAGGGGAACAAGGGAGGAAAACAAACAAACAAAATAAATGAAAGCTATATGGAAGTGCAGAGGAAAGAAATTACTCTCTACTTCCCACAAATGAGCGATGATTGACCACGTCCTTGAAGCAAGGCCTCAACGCACGCAGCCGGTGTTCGAGAGGAGGACCGAGGTCTTCTCAACGAGAGCCCACCCCTCCCCTCTTCTTCCTGTTTCCTCCTTTTATTGCTGAGTGTGACACCACATGGTATGGAATATCCCTTTGATTGGTTTAGGTCAGCTGCCATAGTGATGTTTCTCTCCTCACTTTTTGCCCACCCCCTAGGAGGGTTAGAGAAAGGCCCAATGCTGTGCCACTGCTGCTCAGCAGTAGACACAACACTGGTGTGATAACACTGCTGTTCCAGCTACAAGTACAGAGTACGGCACTGTATGGGCTGCTGCCGGGAAAGTCAACATTCCAGCCAGACCCAGTACAATCAGGTAGGTTTAGGGTGGTTTTGGGGTGGATCTATGATTTTGGGGATTTTCTTTCGTTTTTGGGCGTGATCCTATTCTTTTTGGGGGTGTTTGTGACGTGTTTTATGGTCTCCGTTGGGTTTTGTTGCGTTTTCCGTTGTCATCGTGGTGGAAAATGGTAAATTGCGATTTTTGGAGAACTTCAGGTAGGTTTAGGGGGACTTCTGGGGTGGATTCATGGTATTTGAGTTTTTCTTCTGTTTGTTGGGGTGATCCTGTTCTTTTCTGGGGTGTTTTTGACGTGTTTTTGGGTCTCCGTTGGGTTTCGTTGTGTTGTCAGTCGTCGTTAAGTTCAATGGGAGTGGATTGTGGGGTTTGGAGACGATCAGGTGAGTTTAGGATGGTTTTGGGGGGAAATTCATGGTATTGGGGTTTTCTTTTCTGATCCAGTTCTTTTTTGGCGTGTTTTTGATGTGTTTTTGGGTCTCCGTTGGGTTTTAGTTGGGTTCTTGTTGGTCATCATGTTGGAAAATTGTAAATTGTGGGTTTTGGAGAATATCAGGTAGGTTTAGGGTGGTTTTGGGGTGGATCTATGGTTTTGGGGTTTTCTTCTGTTTTTTTTTTTTTTTTTTTTTTTTTTTTTTTGTGGTGATCGTGTTCTTTTTTGGGGTGTTTTTGACGTGTTTTGGGGTCTCCGTTGCGTTTTACTTGGCTTCTTATTAGTCATCATGGTGGAAAAGTGTAAATTGTGGGTTTTGGAGAACATCAGGTAGGTTTAGGGGGACCTTCGGGGTGGATCTATGGCTTTTGGGATTATCTTTCTGGTTTGGGGTTGATCGCGTTCTTGTTTGGGGTGTTTTTGAAGTGTTTTGTGGTCTCCATTGGATTTCGTTGGGTTCTCATTGGTCGTTAAGTTCAATGGGAGTGGATTGTGGGTTTTGGAGAAGATCAAGTGAGTTTAGGGTGGTTTGAAGGGAAATTCATGGTATTGGGGTTTTTTCTTCTGATCCAGTTCTTTTTGGGCGTGTTTTTGACGTGTTTTGGGGTCTCCGCTGGGTTTTAGTTGCGTTTTGTTCGTAATCATGTTGGAAAATGGAAAATTCTGGGTTTTGGAGAACACCTGGTAGGTTTAGGATGGTTTTGGGATGGATCTATGGTTTTGTTTTTTTTTTTTTTCTGTTTTTTGGGGGGTTGATCCTGTTCTTTTTTGGGGTGTTTTTGACGTGTTTTGGGGTCTCCGCTGGGTTTTACTTGGCTTCTTATTGGTCATCATGGTGGAAAAGTGTAAATTGTGGGTTTTGGAGAACATCAGGTAGGTTTAGGGGGAATTTTGCGGTGGATCTATGGCTTTTGGGATTTTCTTTCGTTTTTGCGTGTGATCGTGTTCTTTTTGGGTTGTTTTTGACGTGTTTTGTGGTCTCCGTTGGGTTTTGTTGGGTTTTCCTTTGTCATCATGGTGGAAAAGTGTAAATTGTGGGTTTTGGAGATCATCATGTAGGTTTGGGGGGACTTTTGGGGTGGATCTATGGCTTTTGGGGTTTTCTTTCGTTTTTGGGGGTGATCCTGTTCTTGTTTGGGTTGTTTATGACGTTTTTTGGGGTCTCCGTTGGGTGTTGTTGGGTTCCTAATGGGTTTTATGGTGGTCGGGAGTGGACTTTGGGATTTGGAGAACATCAGGTAGGTTTAGGGGGACATTTGGGGTGGATCTATGGTTTTGGGGTATTTTCTTCCAGTTTTCTGGGGTGATCCTGTTCTTTTTTGTGGTGTTTTTGACGTGTTTTGTGGTCTCCGTTAGGTTTTGTTGGGTTCTTGTATTCAACATGGTGAATGGGAGTGAAATGTGGGATTTGGAGAAGATCAGGTGGGTTTAGGGTGGCTTTGTGGGGAACTTCATGGTTTTTGTTTTTTTTTTTCTTCTTATCCAGTTCTTTTTTGTGGTGTTTTTAACGTTTTTTGGGGTCTCCGTTGGGTTTCGTTGGGTTTTCCGTTGTCATCATGGTGGAAAATGGTAAATTGTGGGTTTTGGAGAACATCAGGTAGGTTTAGGGGGCCTTTTGGGGTGGATCTATGTCTTTTGGGGTTTACTTCTGTTATTTTGGGATGATCCTGTTCTTTTTTGGGGTGTTTATGCCGTGTTTTGGTGTCTCCGTTGGGCTTTGTTGGGTTCCTAATGGGTTTTATGGTGGTTGGGAGTGGACTTTGGGTTTTGGAGAACATCAGTGTGGTGTTTTTACCGTGCTGGGCAGCTAAACCCCACAACCGCTCTCTCACTCCCCCTCCTTTAGATGAGGAGGGGGAGAAGTAAAGCAAAGAACAACTCACGGGTTGAGATAAGGATAATTATTTAAGGGGAAATAATTATAATAATTAAATAAAGACTACCATGAACTAAACAATTTAACTAAGGGGAAGTAAAAGGGAAAAGGGGAACAAGGGAGGAAAACAAACAAACAAAATAAATGAAAGCTATATGGAAGTGCAGAGGAAAGAAATTACTCTCTACTTCCCACAAATGAGCGATGATTGACCACGTCCTTGAAGCAAGGCCTCAACGCACGCAGCCGGTGTTCGAGAGGAGGACCGAGGTCTTCTCAACGAGAGCCCACCCCTCCCCTCTTCTTCCTGTTTCCTCCTTTTATTGCTGAGTGTGACACCACATGGTATGGAATATCCCTTTGATTGGTTTAGGTCAGCTGCCATAGTGATGTTTCTCTCCTCACTTTTTGCCCACCCCCTAGGAGGGTTAGAGAAAGGCCCAATGCTGTGCCACTGCTGCTCAGCAGTAGACACAACACTGGTGTGATAACACTGCTGTTCCAGCTACAAGTACAGAGTACGGCACTGTATGGGCTGCTGCCGGGAAAGTTAACATTCCAGCCAGACCCAGTACAATCAGGTAGGTTTAGGGTGGTTTTGGGGTGGATCTATGATTTTGGGGATTTTCTTTCGTTTTTGGGCGTGATCCTATTCTTTTTGGGGGTGTTTGTGACGTGTTTTATGGTCTCCGTTGGGTTTTGTTGCGTTTTCCGTTGTCATCGTGGTGGAAAATGGTAAATTGCGATTTTTGGAGAACTTCAGGTAGGTTTAGGGGGACTTCTGGGGTGGATTCATGGTATTTGAGTTTTTCTTCTGTTTTTTGGGGTGATCCTGTTCTTTTCTGGGGTGTTTTTGACGTGTTTTTGGGTCTCCGTTGGGTTTCGTTGTGTTGTCAGTCGTCGTTAAGTTCAATGGGAGTGGATTGTGGGGTTTGGAGACGATCAGGTGAGTTTAGGGTGGTTTTGGGGGGAAATTCATGGTATTGGGGTTTTCTCTTCTGATCCAGTTCTTTTTTGGCGTGTTTTTGATGTGTTTTTGGGTCTCCGTTGGGTTTTAGTTGGGTTCTTGTTGGTCATCATGTTGGAAAATTGTAAATTGTGGGTTTTGGAGAATATCAGGTAGGTTTAGGGTGGTTTTGGGGTGGATCTATGGTTTTGGGGTTTTCTTCTGTTTTTTTTTTTTTTTTTTTTTTTTTTTTTTTTTTGTGGTGATCGTGTTCTTTTTTGGGGTGTTTTTGACGTGTTTTGGGGTCTCCGTTGCGTTTTACTTGGCTTCTTATTAGTCATCATGGTGGAAAAGTGTAAATTGTGGGTTTTGGAGAACATCAGGTAGGTTTAGGGGGACCTTCGGGGTGGATCTATGGCTTTTGGGATTATCTTTCTGGTTTGGGGTTGATCGCGTTCTTGTTTGGGGTGTTTTGAAGTGTTTTGTGGTCTCCATTGGATTTCGTTGGGTTCTCGTTGGTTGTTAAGTTCAATGGGAGTGGATTGTGGGTTTTGGAGAAGATCAAGTGAGTTTAGGGTGGTTTGAAGGGAAATTCATGGTATTGGGGTTTTTTCTTCTGATCCAGTTCTTTTTGGGCGTGTTTTTGACGTGTTTTGGGGTCTCCGCTGGGTTTTAGTTGCGTTTTGTTCGTAATCATGTTGGAAAATGGAAAATTCTGGGTTTTGGAGAACACCTGGTAGGTTTAGGATGGTTTTGGGATGGATCTATGGTTTTGTTTTTTTTTTTTTTCTGTTTTTTGGGGGGTTGATCCTGTTCTTTTTTGGGGTGTTTTTGACGTGTTTTGGGGTCTCCGCTGGGTTTTACTTGGCTTCTTATTGGTCATCATGGTGGAAAAGTGTAAATTGTGGGTTTTGGAGAACATCAGGTAGGTTTAGGGGGAATTTTGCGGTGGATCTATGGCTTTTGGGATTTTCTTTCGTTTTTGCGTGTGATCGTGTTCTTTTTGGGTTGTTTTTGACGTGTTTTGTGGTCTCCGTTGGGTTTTGTTGGGTTTTCCTTTGTCATCATGGTGGAAAAGTGTAAATTGTGGGTTTTGGAGATCATCATGTAGGTTTGGGGGGACTTTTGGGGTGGATCTATGGCTTTTGGGGGTTTTCTTTCGTTTTTGGGGGTGATCCTGTTCTTGTTTGGGTTGTTTATGACGTTTTTTGGGGTCTCCGTTGGGTGTTGTTGGGTTCCTAATGGGTTTTATGGTGGTCGGGAGTGGACTTTGGGATTTGGAGAACATCAGGTAGGTTTAGGGGGACATTTGGGGTGGATCTATGGTTTTGGGGTATTTTCTTCCAGTTTTCTGGGGTGATCCTGTTCTTTTTTGTGGTGTTTTTGACGTGTTTTGTGGTCTCCGTTAGGTTTTGTTGGGTTCTTGTATTCATCATGGTGAATGGGAGTGAAATGTGGGATTTGGAGAAGATCAGGTGGGTTTAGGGTGGCTTTGTGGGGAAATTCATAGTTTTTGTTTTTTTTTTTTTTTCTTCTTATCCAGTTCTTTTTTGTGGTGTTTTTAACGTTTTTTGGGGTCTCCGTTGGGTTTCGTTGGGTTTTCCGTTGTCATCATGGTGGAAAATGGTAAATTGTGGGTTTTGGAGAACATCAGGTAGGTTTAGGGGGCCTTTTGGGGTGGATCTATGTCTTTTGGGGTTTACTTCTGTTATTTTGGGATGATCCTGTTCTTTTTTGGGGTGTTTATGCCGTGTTTTGGTGTCTCCGTTGGGCTTTGTTGGGTTCCTAATGGGTTTTATGGTGGTTGGGAGTGGACTTTGGGTTTTGGAGAACATCAGTGTGGTGTTTTTACCGTGCTGGGCAGCTAAACCCCACAACCGCTCTCTCACTCCCCCTCCTTTAGATGAGGAGGGGGAGAAGTAAAGCAAAGAACAACTCACGGGTTGAGATAAGGATAATTATTTAAAGGGAAATAATTATAATAATTAAATAAAGACTACCATGAACTAAACAATTTAACTAAGGGGAAGTAAAAGGGAAAAGGGGAACAAGGGAGGAAAACAAACAAACAAAATAAATGAAAGCTATATGGAAGTGCAGAGGAAAGAAATTACTCTCTACTTCCCACAAATGAGCGATGATTGACCACGTCCTTGAAGCAAGGCCTCAACGCACGCAGCCGGTGTTCGAGAGGAGGACCGAGGTCTTCTCAACGAGAGCCCACCCCTCCCCTCTTCTTCCTGTTTCCTCCTTTTATTGCTGAGTGTGACACCACATGGTATGGAATATCCCTTTGATTGGTTTAGGTCAGCTGCCATAGTGATGTTTCTCTCCTCACTTTTTGCCCACCCCCTAGGAGGGTTAGAGAAAGGCCCAATGCTGTGCCACTGCTGCTCAGCAGTAGACACAACACTGGTGTGATAACACTGCTGTTCCAGCTACAAGTACAGAGTACGGCACTGTATGGGCTGCTGCCGGGAAAGTCAACATTCCAGCCAGACCCAGTACAATCAGGTAGGTTTAGGGTGGTTTTGGGGTGGATCTATGATTTTGGGGATTTTCTTTCGTTTTTGGGCGTGATCCTATTCTTTTTGGGGGTGTTTGTGACGTGTTTTATGGTCTCCGTTGGGTTTTGTTGCGTTTTCCGTTGTCATCGTGGTGGAAAATGGTAAATTGCGATTTTTGGAGAACTTCAGGTAGGTTTAGGGGGACTTCTGGGGTGGATTCATGGTATTTGAGTTTTTCTTCTGTTTGTTGGGGTGATCCTGTTCTTTTCTGGGGTGTTTTTGACGTGTTTTTGGGTCTCCGTTGGGTTTCGTTGTGTTGTCAGTCGTCGTTAAGTTCAATGGGAGTGGATTGTGGGGTTTGGAGACGATCAGGTGAGTTTAGGATGGTTTTGGGGGGAAATTCATGGTATTGGGGTTTTCTTTTCTGATCCAGTTCTTTTTTGGCGTGTTTTTGATGTGTTTTTGGGTCTCCGTTGGGTTTTAGTTGGGTTCTTGTTGGTCATCATGTTGGAAAATTGTAAATTGTGGGTTTTGGAGAATATCAGGTAGGTTTAGGGTGGTTTTGGGGTGGATCTATGGTTTTGGGGTTTTCTTCTGTTTTTTTTTTTTTTTTTTTTTTTTTTTTTTGTGGTGATCGTGTTCTTTTTTGGGGTGTTTTTGACGTGTTTTGGGGTCTCCGTTGCGTTTTACTTGGCTTCTTATTAGTCATCATGGTGGAAAAGTGTAAATTGTGGGTTTTGGAGAACATCAGGTAGGTTTAGGGGGACCTTCGGGGTGGATCTATGGCTTTTGGGATTATCTTTCTGGTTTGGGGTTGATCGCGTTCTTGTTTGGGGTGTTTTTGAAGTGTTTTGTGGTCTCCATTGGATTTCGTTGGGTTCTCATTGGTCGTTAAGTTCAATGGGAGTGGATTGTGGGTTTTGGAGAAGATCAAGTGAGTTTAGGGTGGTTTGAAGGGAAATTCATGGTATTGGGGTTTTTTCTTCTGATCCAGTTCTTTTTGGGCGTGTTTTTGACGTGTTTTGGGGTCTCCGCTGGGTTTTAGTTGCGTTTTGTTCGTAATCATGTTGGAAAATGGAAAATTCTGGGTTTTGGAGAACACCTGGTAGGTTTAGGATGGTTTTGGGATGGATCTATGGTTTTGTTTTTTTTTTTTTTCTGTTTTGTGGGGGGTTGATCCTGTTCTTTTTTGGGGTGTTTTTGACGTGTTTTGGGGTCTCCGCTGGGTTTTACTTGGCTTCTTATTGGTCATCATGGTGGAAAAGTGTAAATTGTGGGTTTTGGAGAACATCAGGTAGGTTTAGGGGGAATTTTGCGGTGGATCTATGGCTTTTGGGATTTTCTTTCGTTTTTGCGTGTGATCGTGTTCTTTTTGGGTTGTTTTTGACGTTTTTGTGGTCTCCGTTGGGTTTTGTTGGGTTTTCCTTTGTCATCATGGTGGAAAAGTGTAAATTGTGGGTTTTGGAGATCATCATGTAGGTTTGGGGGGACTTTTGGGGTGGATCTATGGCTTTTGGGGTTTTCTTTCGTTTTTGGGGGTGATCCTGTTCTTGTTTGGGTTGTTTATGACGTTTTTTGGGGTCTCCGTTGGGTGTTGTTGGGTTCCTAATGGGTTTTATGGTGGTCGGGAGTGGACTTTGGGATTTGGAGAACATCAGGTAGGTTTAGGGGGACATTTGGGGTGGATCTATGGTTTTGGGGTATTTTCTTCCAGTTTTCTGGGGTGATCCTGTTCTTTTTTGTGGTGTTTTTGACGTGTTTTGTGGTCTCCGTTAGGTTTTGTTGGGTTCTTGTATTCAACATGGTGAATGGGAGTGAAATGTGGGATTTGGAGAAGATCAGGTGGGTTTAGGGTGGCTTTGTGGGGAACTTCATGGTTTTTGTTTTTTTTTTTCTTCTTATCCAGTTCTTTTTTGTGGTGTTTTTAACGTTTTTTGGGGTCTCCGTTGGGTTTCGTTGGGTTTTCCGTTGTCATCATGGTGGAAAATGGTAAATTGTGGGTTTTGGAGAACATCAGGTAGGTTTAGGGGGCCTTTTGGGGTGGATCTATGTCTTTTGGGGTTTACTTCTGTTATTTTGGGATGATCCTGTTCTTTTTTGGGGTGTTTATGCCGTGTTTTGGTGTCTCCGTTGGGCTTTGTTGGGTTCCTAATGGGTTTTATGGTGGTTGGGAGTGGACTTTGGGTTTTGGAGAACATCAGTGTGGTGTTTTTACCGTGCTGGGCAGCTAAACCCCACAACCGCTCTCTCACTCCCCCTCCTTTAGATGAGGAGGGGGAGAAGTAAAGCAAAGAACAACTCACGGGTTGAGATAAGGATAATTATTTAAGGGGAAATAATTATAATAATTAAATAAAGACTACCATGAACTAAACAATTTAACTAAGGGGAAGTAAAAGGGAAAAGGGGAACAAGGGAGGAAAACAAACAAACAAAATAAATGAAAGCTATATGGAAGTGCAGAGGAAAGAAATTACTCTCTACTTCCCACAAATGAGCGATGATTGACCACGTCCTTGAAGCAAGGCCTCAACGCACGCAGCCGGTGTTCGAGAGGAGGACCGAGGTCTTCTCAACGAGAGCCCACCCCTCCCCTCTTCTTCCTGTTTCCTCCTTTTATTGCTGAGTGTGACACCACATGGTATGGAATATCCCTTTGATTGGTTTAGGTCAGCTGCCATAGTGATGTTTCTCTCCTCACTTTTTGCCCACCCCCTAGGAGGGTTAGAGAAAGGCCCAATGCTGTGCCACTGCTGCTCAGCAGTAGACACAACACTGGTGTGATAACACTGCTGTTCCAGCTACAAGTACAGAGTACGGCACTGTATGGGCTGCTGCCGGGAAAGTTAACATTCCAGCCAGACCCAGTACAATCAGGTAGGTTTAGGGTGGTTTTGGGGTGGATCTATGATTTTGGGGATTTTCTTTCGTTTTTGGGCGTGATCCTATTCTTTTTGGGGGTGTTTGTGACGTGTTTTATGGTCTCCGTTGGGTTTTGTTGCGTTTTCCGTTGTCATCGTGGTGGAAAATGGTAAATTGCGATTTTTGGAGAACTTCAGGTAGGTTTAGGGGGACTTCTGGGGTGGATTCATGGTATTTGAGTTTTTCTTCTGTTTTTTGGGGTGATCCTGTTCTTTTCTGGGGTGTTTTTGACGTGTTTTTGGGTCTCCGTTGGGTTTCGTTGTGTTGTCAGTCGTCGTTAAGTTCAATGGGAGTGGATTGTGGGGTTTGGAGACGATCAGGTGAGTTTAGGGTGGTTTTGGGGGGAAATTCATGGTATTGGGGTTTTCTTTTCTGATCCAGTTCTTTTTTGGCGTGTTTTTGATGTGTTTTTGGGTCTCCGTTGGGTTTTAGTTGGGTTCTTGTTGGTCATCATGTTGGAAAATTGTAAATTGTGGGTTTTGGAGAATATCAGGTAGGTTTAGGGTGGTTTTGGGGTGGATCTATGGTTTTGGGGTTTTCTTCTGTTTTTTTTTTTTTTTTTTTTTTTTTTTTTTTTTTGTGGTGATCGTGTTCTTTTTTGGGGTGTTTTTGACGTGTTTTGGGGTCTCCGTTGCGTTTTACTTGGCTTCTTATTAGTCATCATGGTGGAAAAGTGTAAATTGTGGGTTTTGGAGAACATCAGGTAGGTTTAGGGGGACCTTCGGGGTGGATCTATGGCTTTTGGGATTATCTTTCTGGTTTGGGGTTGATCGCGTTCTTGTTTGGGGTGTTTTGAAGTGTTTTGTGGTCTCCATTGGATTTCGTTGGGTTCTCGTTGGTCGTTAAGTTCAATGGGAGTGGATTGTGGGTTTTGGAGAAGATCAAGTGAGTTTAGGGTGGTTTGAAGGGAAATTCATGGTATTGGGGTTTTTTCTTCTGATCCAGGTCTTTTTGGGCGTGTTTTTGACGTGTTTTGGGGTCTCCGCTGGGTTTTAGTTGCGTTTTGTTCGTAATCATGTTGGAAAATGGAAAATTCTGGGTTTTGGAGAACACCTGGTAGGTTTAGGATGGTTTTGGGATGGATCTATGATTTTTTTTTTTTTTTTTTTTTTTCTGTTTTTTGGGGGGTTGATCCTGTTCTTTTTTGGGGTGTTTTTGACGTGTTTTGGGGTCTCCGCTGGGTTTTGTTGGGTTTTCCTTTGTCATCATGGTGGAAAAGTGTAAATTGTGGGTTTTGGAGATCATCATGTAGGTTTGGGGGGACTTTTGGGGTGGATCTATGGCTTTTGGGGTTTTCTTTCGTTTTTGGGGGTGATCCTGTTCTTGTTTGGGTTGTTTATGACGTTTTTTGGGGTCTCCGTTGGGTGTTGTTGGGTTCCTAATGGGTTTTATGGTGGTCGGGAGTGGACTTTGGGATTTGGAGAACATCAGGTAGGTTTAGGGGGACATTTGGGGTGTATCTATGGTTTTGGGGTATTTTCTTCCAGTTTTCTGGGGTGATCCTGTTCTTTTTTGTGGTGTTTTTGACGTGTTTTGTGGTCTCCGTTAGGTTTTGTTGGGTTCTTGTATTCAACATGGTGAATGGGAGTGAAATGTGGGATTTGGAGAAGATCAGGTGGGTTTAGGGTGGCTTTGTGGGGAACTTCATGGTTTTTGTTTTTTTTTTTCCTTCTTATCCAGTTCTTTTTTGTGGTGTTTTTAACGTTTTTTGGGGTCTCCGTTGGGTTTCGTTGGGTTTTCCGTTGTCATCATGGTGGAAAATGGTAAATTGTGGGTTTTGGAGAACATCAGGTAGGTTTAGGGGGCCTTTTGGGGTGGATCTATGTCTTTTGGGGTTTACTTCTGTTATTTTGGGATGATCCTGTTCTTTTTTGGGGTGTTTATGCCGTGTTTTGGTGTCTCCGTTGGGCTTTGTTGGGTTCCTAATGGGTTTTATGGTGGTTGGGAGTGGACTTTGGGTTTTGGAGAACATCAGTGTGGTGTTTTTACCGTGCTGGGCAGCTAAACCCCACAACCGCTCTCTCACTCCCCCTCCTTTAGATGAGGAGGGGGAGAAGTAAAGCAAAGAACAACTCACGGGTTGAGATAAGGATAATTATTTAAAGGGAAATAATTATAATAATTAAATAAAGACTACCATGAACTAAACAATTTAACTAAGGGGAAGTAAAAGGGAAAAGGGGAACAAGGGAGGAAAACAAACAAACAAAATAAATGAAAGCTATATGGAAGTGCAGAGGAAAGAAATTACTCTCTACTTCCCACAAATGAGCGATGATTGACCATGTCCTTGAAGCAAGGCCTCAACGCACGCAGCCGGTGTTCGAGAGGAGGACCGAGGTCTTCTCAACGAGAGCCCACCCCTCCCCTCTTCTTCCTGTTTCCTCCTTTTATTGCTGAGTGTGACACCACATGGTATGGAATATCCCTTTGATTGGTTTAGGTCAGCTGCCATAGTGATGTTTCTCTCCTCACTTTTTGCCCACCCCCTAGGAGGGTTAGAGAAAGGCCCAATGCTGTGCCACTGCTGCTCAGCAGTAGACACAACACTGGTGTGATAACACTGCTGTTCCAGCTACAAGTACAGAGTACGGCACTGTATGGGCTGCTGCCGGGAAAGTTAACATTCCAGCCAGACCCAGTACAATCAGGTAGGTTTAGGGTGGTTTTGGGGTGGATCTATGATTTTGGGGATTTTCTTTCGTTTTTGGGCGTGATCCTATTCTTTTTGGGGGTGTTTGTGACGTGTTTTATGGTCTCCGTTGGGTTTTGTTGCGTTTTCCGTTGTCATCGTGGTGGAAAATGGTAAATTGCGATTTTTGGAGAACTTCAGGTAGGTTTAGGGGGACTTCTGGGGTGGATTCATGGTATTTGAGTTTTTCTTCTGTTTGTTGGGGTGATCCTGTTCTTTTCTGGGGTGTTTTTGACGTGTTTTTGGGTCTCCGTTGGGTTTCGTTGTGTTGTCAGTCGTCGTTAAGTTCAATGGGAGTGGATTGTGGGGTTTGGAGACGATCAGGTGAGTTTAGGGTGGTTTTGGGGGGAAATTCATGGTATTGGGGTTTTCTTTTCTGATCCAGTTCTTTTTTGGCGTGTTTTTGATGTGTTTTTGGGTCTCCGTTGGGTTTTAGTTGGGTTCTTGTTGGTCATCATGTTGGAAAATTGTAAATTGTGGGTTTTGGAGAATATCAGGTAGGTTTAGGGTGGTTTTGGGGTGGATCTATGGTTTTGGGGTTTTCTTCTGTTTTTTTTTTTTTTTTTTTTTTGTGGTGATCGTGTTCTTTTTTGGGGTGTTTTTGACGTGTTTTGGGGTCTCCGTTGCGTTTTACTTGGCTTCTTATTAGTCATCATGGTGGAAAAGTGTAAATTGTGGGTTTTGGAGAACATCAGGTAGGTTTAGGGGGACCTTCGGGGTGGATCTATGGCTTTTGGGATTATCTTTCTGGTTTGGGGTTGATCGCGTTCTTGTTTAGGGTGTTTTTGAAGTGTTTTGTGGTCTCCATTGGATTTCGTTGGGTTCTCGTTGGTCGTTAAGTTCAATGGGAGTGGATTGTGGGTTTTGGAGAAGATCAAGTGAGTTTAGGGTGGTTTGAAGGGAAATTCATGGTATTGGGTTTTTTTCTTCTGATCCAGTTCTTTTTGGGCGTGTTTTTGACGTGTTTTGGGGTCTCCGCTGGGTTTTAGTTGGGTTTTGTTCGTAATCATGTTGGAAAATGGAAAATTCTGGGTTTTGGAGAACACCTGGTAGGTTTAGGATGGTTTTGGGATGGATCTATGGTTTTTTTTTTTTTTTTTTTTTTCTGTTTTGTGGGGGGTTGATCCTGTTCTTTTTTGGGGTGTTTTTGACGTGTTTTGGGGTCTCCGCTGGGTTTTACTTGGCTTCTTATTGGTCATCATGGTGGAAAAGTGTAAATTGTAGGTTTTGGAGAACATCAGGTAGGTTTAGGGGGAATTTTGCGGTGGATCTATGGCTTTTGGGATTTTCTTTCGTTTTTGCGTGTGATCGTGTTCTTTTTGGGTTGTTTTTGACGTGTTTTGTGGTCTCCGTTGGGTTTTGTTGGGTTTTCCTTTGTCATCATGGTGGAAAAGTGTAAATTGTGGGTTTTGGAGATCATCATGTAGGTTTGGGGGGACTTTTGGGGTGGATCTATGGCTTTTGGGATTTTCTTTCGTTTTTGCGTGTGATCGTTTTCTTTTTTGGGTTGTTTTTGACGTGTTTTGTGGTCTCCGTTGGGTTTTGTTGGGTTTTCCTTTGTCATCATGGTGGAAAAGTGTAAATTGTGGGTTTTGGAGATCATCATGTAGGTTTGGGGGGACTTTTGGGGTGGATCTATGGCTTTTGGGGTTTTCTTTCGTTTTTGGGGGTGATCCTGTTCTTGTTTGGGTTGTTTATGACGTTTTTTGGGGTCTCCGTTGGGTGTTGTTGGGTTCCTAATGGGTTTTATGGTGGTCGGGAGTGGACTTTGGGATTTGGAGAACATCAGGTAGGTTTAGGGGGACATTTGGGGTGGATCTATGGTTTTGGGGTATTTTCTTCCAGTTTTCTGGGGTGATCCTGTTCTTTTTTGTGGTGTTTTTGACGTGTTTTGTGGTCTCCGTTAGGTTTTGTTGGGTTCTTGTATTCAACATGGTGAATGGGAGTGAAATGTGGGATTTGGAGAAGATCAGGTGGGTTTAGGGTGGCTTTGTGGGGAACTTCATGGTTTTTGTTTTTTTTTTTCTTCTTATCCAGTTCTTTTTTGTGGTGTTTTTAACGTTTTTTGGGGTCTCCGTTGGGTTTCGTTGGGTTTTCCGTTGTCATCATGGTGGAAGATGGTAAATTGTGGGTTTTGGAGAACATCAGGTAGGTTTAGGGGGCCTTTTGGGGTGGATCTATGTCTTTTGGGGTTTACTTCTGTTATTTTGGGATGATCCTGTTCTTTTTTGGGGTGTTTATGCCGTGTTTTGGGGTCTCCGCTGGGTTTTACTTGGCTTCTTATTGGTCATCATGGTGGAAAAGTGTAAATTGTGGGTTTGGAGAACATCAGGTAGGTTTAGGGGGACTTTTGGGGTGGATCTATGGCTTTTGGGATTTTCTTTCGTTTTTGCATGTGATCGTGTTCTTTTTTGGGTTGTTTTTAACGTTTTTTGGGGTCTCCGTTGGGTTTCATTTGGTTTTCCTTTGTCATCATGGTGGAAAAGTGTAAATTGTGGGTTTTGGAGAACATCAGGTAGGTTTAGGGGGCCTTTTGGGGTGGATCTATGTCTTTTGGGGTTTACTTCTGTTATTTTGGGATGATCCTGTTCTTTTTTGGGGTGTTTATGCCGTGTTTTGGTGTCTCCGTTGGGCTTTGTTGGGTTCCTAATGGGTTTTATGGTGGTTGGGAGTGGACTTTGGGTTTTGGAGAACATCAGTGTGGTGTTTTTACCGTGCTGGGCAGCTAAACCCCACAACCGCTCTCTCACTCCCCCTCCTTTAGATGAGGAGGGGGAGAAGTAAAGCAAAGAACAACTCACGGGTTGAGATAAGGATAATTATTTAAAGGGAAATAATTATAATAATTAAATAAAGACTACCATGAACTAAACAATTTAACTAAGGGGAAGTAAAAGGGAAAAGGGGAACAAGGGAGGAAAACAAACAAACAAAATAAATGAAAGCTATATGGAAGTGCAGAGGAAAGAAATTACTCTCTACTTCCCACAAATGAGCGATGATTGACCACGTCCTTGAAGCAAGGCCTCAACGCACGCAGCCGGTGTTCGAGAGGAGGACCGAGGTCTTCTCAACGAGAGCCCACCCCTCCCCTCTTCTTCCTGTTTCCTCCTTTTATTGCTGAGTGTGACACCACATGGTATGGAATATCCCTTTGATTGGTTTAGGTCAGCTGCCATAGTGATGTTTCTCTCCTCACTTTTTGCCCACCCCCTAGGAGGGTTAGAGAAAGGCCCAATGCTGTGCCACTGCTGCTCAGCAGTAGACACAACACTGGTGTGATAACACTGCTGTTCCAGCTACAAGTACAGAGTACGGCACTGTATGGGCTGCTGCCGGGAAAGTTAACATTCCAGCCAGACCCAGTACAATCAGGTAGGTTTAGGGTGGTTTTGGGGTGGATCTATGATTTTGGGGATTTTCTTTCGTTTTTGGGCGTGATCCTATTCTTTTTGGGGGTGTTTGTGACGTGTTTTATGGTCTCCGTTGGGTTTTGTTGCGTTTTCCGTTGTCATCGTGGTGGAAAATGGTAAATTGCGATTTTTGGAGAACTTCAGGTAGGTTTAGGGGGACTTCTGGGGTGGATTCATGGTATTTGAGTTTTTCTTCTGTTTGTTGGGGTGATCCTGTTCTTTTCTGGGGTGTTTTTGACGTGTTTTTGGGTCTCCGTTGGGTTTCGTTGTGTTGTCAGTCGTCGTTAAGTTCAATGGGAGTGGATTGTGGGGTTTGGAGACGATCAGGTGAGTTTAGGGTGGTTTTGGGGGGAAATTCATGGTATTGGGGTTTTCTCTTCTGATCCAGTTCTTTTTTGGCGTGTTTTTGATGTGTTTTTGGGTCTCCGTTGGGTTTTAGTTGGGTTCTTGTTGGTCATCATGTTGGAAAATTGTAAATTGTGGGTTTTGGAGAATATCAGGTAGGTTTAGGGTGGTTTTGGGGTGGATCTATGGTTTTGGGGTTTTCTTCTGTTTTTTTTTTTTTGTTTTTTTTTTTTTTTTTTTTTGTGGTGATCGTGTTCTTTTTTGGGGTGTTTTTGACGTGTTTTGGGGTCTCCGTTGCGTTTTACTTGGCTTCTTATTAGTCATCATGGTGGAAAAGTGTAAATTGTGGGTTTTGGAGAACATCAGGTAGGTTTAGGGGGACCTTCGGGGTGGATCTATGGCTTTTGGGATTATCTTTCTGGTTTGGGGTTGATCGCGTTCTTGTTTGGGGTGTTTTTGAAGTGTTTTGTGGTCTCCATTGGATTTCGTTGGGTTCTCGTTGGTCGTTAAGTTCAATGGGAGTGGATTGTGGGTTTTGGAGAAGATCAAGTGAGTTTAGGGTGGTTTGAAGGGAAATTCATGGTATTGGGGTTTTTTCTTCTGATCCAGTTCTTTTTGGGCGTGTTTTTGACGTGTTTTGGGGTCTCCGCTGGGTTTTAGTTGCGTTTTGTTCGTAATCATGTTGGAAAATGGAAAATTCTGGGTTTTGGAGAACACCTGGTAGGTTTAGGATGGTTTTGGGATGGATCTATGGTTTTGTTTTTTTTTTTTTCTGTTTTTTGGGGGGTTGATCCTGTTCTTTTTTGGGGTGTTTTTGACGTGTTTTGGGGTCTGCGCTGGGTTTTACTTGGCTTCTTATTGGTCATCATGGTGGAAAAGTGTAAATTGTGGGTTTTGGAGAACATCAGGTAGGTTTAGGGGGAATTTTGCGGTGGATCTATGGCTTTTGGGATTTTCTTTCGTTTTTGCGTGTGATCGTGTTCTTTTTTGGGTTGTTTTTGACGTGTTTTGTGGTCTCCGTTGGGTTTTGTTGGGTTTTCCTTTGTCATCATGGTGGAAAAGTGTAAATTGTGGGTTTTGGAGATCATCATGTAGGTTTGGGGGGACTTTTGGGGTGGATCTATGGCTTTTGGGGTTTTCTTTCGTTTTTGGGGGTGATCCTGTTCTTGTTTGGGTTGTTTATGACATTTTTTGGGGTCTCCGTTGGGTGTTGTTGGGTTCCTAATGGGTTTTATGGTGGTCGGGAGTGGACTTTGGGATTTGGAGAACATCAGGTAGGTTTAGGGGGACATTTGGGGTGGATCTATGGTTTTGGGGTATTTTCTTCCAGTTTTCTGGGGTGATCCTGTTCTTTTTTGTGGTGTTTTTGACGTGTTTTGTGGTCTCCGTTAGGTTTTGTTGGGTTCTTGTATTCATCATGGTGAATGGGAGTGAAATGTGGGATTTGGAGAAGATCAGGTGGGTTTAGGGTGGCTTTGTGGGGAACTTCATGGTTTTTGTTTTTTTTTTTCTTCTTATCCAGTTCTTTTTTGTGGTGTTTTTAACGTTTTTTGGGGTCTCCGTTGGGTTTCGTTGGGTTTTCCGTTGTCATCATGGTGGAAAATGGTAAATTGTGGGTTTTGGAGAACATCAGGTAGGTTTAGGGGGCCTTTTGGGGTGGATCTATGTCTTTTGGGGTTTACTTCTGTTATTTTGGGATGATCCTGTTCTTTTTTGGGGTGTTTATGCCGTGTTTTGGTGTCTCCGTTGGGCTTTGTTGGGTTCCTAATGGGTTTTATGGTGGTTGGGAGTGGACTTTGGGTTTTGGAGAACATCAGTGTGGTGTTTTTACCGTGCTGGGCAGCTAAACCCCACAACCGCTCTCTCACTCCCCCTCCTTTAGATGAGGAGGGGGAGAAGTAAAGCAAAGAACAACTCACGGGTTGAGATAAGGATAATTATTTAAAGGGAAATAATTATAATAATTAAATAAAGACTACCATGAACTAAACAATTTAACTAAGGGGAAGTAAAAGGGAAAAGGGGAACAAGGGAGGAAAACAAACAAACAAAATAAATGAAAGCTATATGGAAGTGCAGAGGAAAGAAATTACTCTCTACTTCCCACAAATGAGCGATGATTGACCACGTCCTTGAAGCAAGGCCTCAACGCACGCAGCCGGTGTTCGAGAGGAGGACCGAGGTCTTCTCAACGAGAGCCCACCCCTCCCCTCTTCTTCCTGTTTCCTCCTTTTATTGCTGAGTGTGACACCACATGGTATGGAATATCCCTTTGATTGGTTTAGGTCAGCTGCCATAGTGATGTTTCTCTCCTCACTTTTTGCCCACCCCCTAGGAGGGTTAGAGAAAGGCCCAATGCTGTGCCACTGCTGCTCAGCAGTAGACACAACACTGGTGTGATAACACTGCTGTTCCAGCTACAAGTACAGAGTACGGCACTGTATGGGCTGCTGCCGGGAAAGTTAACATTCCAGCCAGACCCAGTACAATCAGGTAGGTTTAGGGTGGTTTTGGGGTGGATCTATGATTTTGGGGATTTTCTTTCGTTTTTGGGCGTGATCCTATTCTTTTTGGGGGTGTTTGTGACGTGTTTTATGGTCTCCGTTGGGTTTTGTTGCGTTTTCCGTTGTCATCGTGGTGGAAAATGGTAAATTGCGATTTTTGGAGAACTTCAGGTAGGTTTAGGGGGACTTCTGGGGTGGATTCATGGTATTTGAGTTTTTCTTCTGTTTTTTGGGGTGATCCTGTTCTTTTCTGGGGTGTTTTTGACGTGTTTTTGGGTCTCCGTTGGGTTTCGTTGTGTTGTCAGTCGTCGTTAAGTTCAATGGGAGTGGATTGTGGGGTTTGGAGACGATCAGGTGAGTTTAGGGTGGTTTTGGGGGGAAATTCATGGTATTGGGGTTTTCTTTTCTGATCCAGTTCTTTTTTGGCGTGTTTTTGATGTGTTTTTGGGTCTCCGTTGGGTTTTAGTTGGGTTCTTGTTGGTCATCATGTTGGAAAATTGTAAATTGTGGGTTTTGGAGAATATCAGGTAGGTTTAGGGTGGTTTTGGGGTGGATCTATGGTTTTGGGGTTTTCTTCTGTTTTTTTTTTTTTTTTTTTTTTTTTTTTTGTGGTGATCGTGTTCTTTTTTGGGGTGTTTTTGACGTGTTTTGGGGTCTCCGTTGCGTTTTACTTGGCTTCTTATTAGTCATCATGGTGGAAAAGTGTAAATTGTGGGTTTTGGAGAACATCAGGTAGGTTTAGGGGGACCTTCGGGGTGGATCTATGGCTTTTGGGATTATCTTTCTGGTTTTGGGTTGATCGCGTTCTTGTTTGGGGTGTTTTTGAAGTGTTTTGTGGTCTCCATTGGATTTCGTTGGGTTCTCGTTGGTCGTTAAGTTCAATGGGAGTGGATTGTGGGTTTTGGAGAAGATCAAGTGAGTTTAGGGTGGTTTGGGGGGAAATTCATGGTATTGGGGTTTTTTCTTCTGATCCAGTTCTTTTTTGGCGTGTTTTTGACGTGTTTTGGGGTCTCCGCTGGGTTTTAGTTGGGTTTTGTTCGTAATCATGTTGGAAAATGGAAAATTCTGGGTTTTGGAGAACACCTGGTAGGTTTAGGATGGTTTTGGGATGGATCTATGGTTTTGTTTTTTTTTTTTTTCTGTTTTTTGGGGGGTTGATCCTGTTCTTTTTTGGGGTGTTTTTGACGTGTTTTGGGGTCTGCGCTGGGTTTTACTTGGCTTCTTATTGGTCATCATGGTGGAAAAGTGTAAATTGTGTGTTTTGGAGAACATCAGGTAGGTTTGGGGGGACTTTTGCGGTGGATCTATGGCTTTTGGGATTTTCTTTCGTTTTTGCGTGTGATCGTGTTCTTTTTGGGTTGTTTTTGACGTGTTTTGTGGTCTCCGTTGGGTTTTGTTGGGTTTTCCTTTGTCATCATGGTGGAAAAGTGTAAATTGTGGGTTTTGGAGATCATCATGTAGGTTTGGGGGGACTTTTGGGGTGGATCTATGGCTTTTGGGGTTTTCTTTCGTTTTTGGGGGTGATCCTGTTCTTGTTTGGGTTGTTTATGACGTTTTTTGGGGTCTCCGTTGGGTGTTGTTGGGTTCCTAATGGGTTTTATGGTGGTCGGGAGTGGACTTTGGGATTTGGAGAACATCAGGTAGGTTTAGGGGGACATTTGGGGTGGATCTATGGTTTTGGGGTATTTTCTTCCAGTTTTCTGGGGTGATCCTGTTCTTTTTTGTGGTGTTTTTGACGTGTTTTGTGGTCTCCGTTAGGTTTTGTTGGGTTCTTGTATTCATCATGGTGAATGGGAGTGAAATGTGGGATTTGGAGAAGATCAGGTGGGTTTAGGGTGGCTTTGTGGGGAACTTCATGGTTTTTGTTTTTTTTTTTCTTCTTATCCAGTTCTTTTTTGTGGTGTTTTTAACGTTTTTTGGGGTCTCCGTTGGGTTTCGTTGGGTTTTCCGTTGTCATCATGGTGGAAAATGGTAAATTGTGGGTTTTGGAGAACATCAGGTAGGTTTAGGGGGCCTTTTGGGGTGGATCTATGTCTTTTGGGGTTTACTTCTGTTATTTTGGGATGATCCTGTTCTTTTTTGGGGTGTTTATGCCGTGTTTTGGGGTCTCCGCTGGGTTTTACTTGGCTTCTTATTGGTCATCATGGTGGAAAAGTGTAAATTGTGGGTTTGGAGAACATCAGGTAGGTTTAGGGGGACTTTTGGGGTGGATCTATGGCTTTTGGTATTTTCTTTCGTTTTTGCATGTGATCGTGTTCTTTTTTGGGTTGTTTTTAACGTTTTTTGGGGTCTCCGTTGGGTTTCATTTGGTTTTCCTTTGTCATCATGGTGGAAAAGTGTAAATTGTGGGTTTTGGAGAACATCAGGTAGGTTTAGGGGGCCTTTTGGGGTGGATCTATGTCTTTTGGGGTTTACTTCTGTTATTTTGGGATGATCCTGTTCTTTTTTGGGGTGTTTATGCCGTGTTTTGGTGTCTCCGTTGGGCTTTGTTGGGTTCCTAATGGGTTTTATGGTGGTTGGGAGTGGACTTTGGGTTTTGGAGAACATCAGTGTGGTGTTTTTACCGTGCTGGGCAGCTAAACCCCACAACCGCTCTCTCACTCCCCCTCCTTTAGATGAGGAGGGGGAGAAGTAAAGCAAAGAACAACTCACGGGTTGAGATAAGGATAATTATTTAAAGGGAAATAATTATAATAATTAAATAAAGACTACCATGAACTAAACAATTTAACTAAGGGGAAGTAAAAGGGAAAAGGGGAACAAGGGAGGAAAACAAACAAACAAAATAAATGAAAGCTATATGGAAGTGCAGAGGAAAGAAATTACTCTCTACTTCCCACAAATGAGCGATGATTGACCACGTCCTTGAAGCAAGGCCTCAACGCACGCAGCCGGTGTTCGAGAGGAGGACCGAGGTCTTCTCAACGAGAGCCCACCCCTCCCCTCTTCTTCCTGTTTCCTCCTTTTATTGCTGAGTGTGACACCACATGGTATGGAATATCCCTTTGATTGGTTTAGGTCAGCTGCCATAGTGATGTTTCTCTCCTCACTTTTTGCCCACCCCCTAGGAGGGTTAGAGAAAGGCCCAATGCTGTGCCACTGCTGCTCAGCAGTAGACACAACACTGGTGTGATAACACTGCTGTTCCAGCTACAAGTACAGAGTACGGCACTGTATGGGCTGCTGCCGGGAAAGTTAACATTCCAGCCAGACCCAGTACAATCAGGTAGGTTTAGGGTGGTTTTGGAGTGGATCTATGATTTTGGGGATTTTCTTTCGTTTTTGGGCGTGATCCTATTCTTTTTGGGGGTGTTTGTGACGTGTTTTATGGTCTCCGTTGGGTTTTGTTGCGTTTTCCGTTGTCATCGTGGTGGAAAATGGTAAATTGCGATTTTTGGAGAACTTCAGGTAGGTTTAGGGGGACTTCTGGGGTGGATTCATGGTATTTGAGTTTTTCTTCTGTTTTTTGGGGTGATCCTGTTCTTTTCTGGGGTATTTTTGACGTGTTTTTGGGTCTCCGTTGGGTTTCGTTGTGTTGTCAGTCGTCGTTAAGTTAACTGGGAGTGGATTGTGGGTTTTGGAGAAGATCAGGTGAGTTTAGGGTGGTTTTGGGGGAAAATTCATACGTTTTTTTTTTTTTTTTTTCTTCTGATCCAGTTCTTTTTTGGCGTGTTTTTGACGTGTTATGGGGTCTCCGATTGGTTTCGTTGGGTTTTCCTTTGTCATCGTGGTGGAAAAAGTAAATAGTGGGTTTCGGAGAACTTCAGGTAGGTTTAGGGGGACTTTTGGGGCAGATTCATGGTTTTTGGGGTTTTATTCTGTTTTTTTTTGTCTGGTCCCGTTCTTTTTTGGGAAGTTTTTGAGGTGTTTCGGGTTGTCCATTGGGTTTTGTTGGGTTCTCGGTCATCATGGTGGAAATGGGTTAATTGTGGGTTGGTGAACATCAGGTGAGTTTAAGGAATTTGGGGGTGTGAATCTATGGTTTTGGGGGATTCTTTCTGTTTTTTTTTTTTTTTTTTTTTTTTTAGGGTTTTCTTCTGTTTTTGGGGTGGCCTCGTTCTTTTTTGGGGTGTTTTGTTGGGTTTTTCGTTGTCATCGTGGTGGAAAAGAGTAAATTGCGTGTTATGGAGAACATCAGGTAGATTTAGGGTGGTTTGGGGATGGATCTATGGTTCTGGGTGTTTTCTTTCGTTTTTGGGGGTGATCGTGTTCTTTTTTGGGGTGTCTTTGACGTGTTTTGGGGTCTCTGTTGGGTTTCGTTGGGTTTTCCGTTGTCATCATGGTGGAAAATGGTAAATTGTGGGTTTTGGAGAACATCAGGTAGGTTAAGGGGGACTTTTGGGGTGGATCTATGGCTTTTGGGGTTTACTTCTGTTATTTTGGGATGATCCTGTTCTTTTTTGGGGTGTTTATGCCGTGTTTTGGTGTCTCCGTTGGGCTTTGTTGGGTTCCTAATGGGTTTTATGGTGGTTGGGAGTGGACTTTGGGTTTTGGAGAACATCAGTGTGGTGTTTTTACCGTGCTGGGCAGCTAAACCCCACAACCGCTCTCTCACTCCCCCTCCTTTAGATGAGGAGGGGGAGAAGTAAAGCAAAGAACAACTCACGGGTTGAGATAAGGATAATTATTTAAAGGGAAATAATTATAATAATTAAATAAAGACTACCATGAACTAAACAATTTAACTAAGGGGAAGTAAAAGGGAAAAGGGGAACAAGGGAGGAAAACAAACAAACAAAATAAATGAAAGCTATATGGAATTGCAGAGGAAAGAAATTACTCTCTACTTCCCACAAATGAGCGATGATTGACCATGTCCTTGAAGCAAGGCCTCAACGCACGCAGCCGGTGTTCGAGAGGAGGACCGAGGTCTTCTCAACGAGAGCCCACCCCTCCCCTCTTCTTCCTGTTTCCTCCTTTTATTGCTGAGTGTGACACCACATGGTATGGAATATCCCTTTGATTGGTTTAGGTCAGCTGCCATAGTGATGTTTCTCTCCTCACTTTTTGCCCACCCCCTAGGAGGGTTAGAGAAAGGCCCAATGCTGTGCCACTGCTGCTCAGCAGTAGACACAACACTGGTGTGATAACACTGCTGTTCCAGCTACAAGTACAGAGTACGGCACTGTATGGGCTGCTGCCGGGAAAGTCAACATTCCAGCCAGACCCAGTACAATCAGGTAGGTTTAGGGTGGTTTTGGGGTGGATCTATGATTTTGGGGATTTTCTTTCGTTTTTGGGCGTGATCCTATTCTTTTTGGGGGTGTTTGTGACGTGTTTTATGGTCTCCGTTGGGTTTTGTTGCGTTTTCCGTTGTCATCGTGGTGGAAAATGGTAAATTGCGATTTTTGGAGAACTTCAGGTAGGTTTAGGGGGACTTCTGGGGTGGATTCATGGTATTTGAGTTTTTCTTCTGTTTTTTGGGGTGATCCTGTTCTTTTCTGGGGTGTTTTTGACGTGTTTTTGGGTCTCCGTTGGGTTTCGTTGTGTTGTCAGTCGTCGTTAAGTTCAATGGGAGTGGATTGTGGGGTTTGGAGACGATCAGGTGAGTTTAGGGTGGTTTTGGTGAGAAATTCATGGTATTGGGGTTTTTTCTTCTGATCCAGTTTATTTTTTGGCGTGTTTTAGATGTGTTTTTGGGTCTCCGTTGGGTTTTAGTTGGGTTCTTGTTGGTCATCATGTTGGAAAATTGTAAATTGTGGGTTTTGGAGAACATCAGGTAGGTTTAGGGGGACCTTTGGGGTGGATCTATGGCTTTTGGGATTTTCTTGTGTTTTCTGGGGTGATCCTGTTCTTTTCTGGCGTGTTTTTGACGTGTTTTGTGGTCTCCGTTGGGTTTTAGTTGGCTTCTTATTGGTCTTCATGTTGGAATAGTTTACATTGTGGGTTTTGGAGAACATCAGGTAGGTTTAGGGGGACTTTTGGGGTGGATCTATGGCTTTTGGGATTATCTTCCAGGTTTGGGGTTGATCGCGTTCTTGTTCGGTGTTTTTTTGAAGTGTTTTGTGGTCTCCATTGGATTTCATTGGGTTCTCGTTGGTCGTTAACACTTTAACCCCCTAACCCCCTAACCCTAACCCTAACCCTAATCCTAACCCTAACCGTAACGGATCCCTAATCCTAAAACTAACAAAACCCTAACCCTAACCCTAAACGTAACCCTAACCTTAAGCCTATCCCTAACAGGATCCTAACCCAAACCCTAAACCTCACCCTAACCCCAACGCTTACCAAACCCTAACCCTAACCGTAACCAAAACCGAACCCTAATATTAATCCTAACCCTAAGCCTAACCCTAACCCTAACCCTAAGAGAACCCTAACCATATCCTAACCCTAACCCTAACCTAAACCTTAACCAAAACCTATCCGTAACCCTAACTCTACCCGTAACCGTAACCCTAACCCTAACACTACCCCTAAAGTTAACCCTAACCCTTACCCTAACGGAACCATAAGTCTAAACCTAACCCAAACCTAACCTAATCCTAAACATCACCCTAACCTCAACCTAAACCTAACCCAAATCCTAAACCTAAACCTAACCCCAACCCTAAACCTAAACCTATCCCTAACTCTAACCATAACCTTGACCCTAACCATTACGGTAAACATAACCCTAACCCTAACCCTAACCTTAACCTAACCCTAACCCTAACCCTAACCCTAACCTTAACCCTAACCCTAACAGAACCCTAATCATAACCCTAACCCTAAGCTAACCCTAACATAACCCTAACCCTACCCTAACAATAACACTAACCCTTAAGATAAACCTAACCCTAAACCTAACTCTAACCCTAACCCTAACCCTAACTTTAACCCTAACCTAACCCTATTCCTAAACATAACCTAAACCTAACCCTAATCCTTACACTAACCCTAACACTAAATCTAACCTAACCCTATCCCTAAACATAACCTAAACCTAACGCTAATCCTAACCCTAACCCTAACCCTAACAGAACCCTAACCCTAACCCTAACCCTAAACCTAACCCTAAACGTAATCCTATCCCTAACACTAACGCGAACCCTAACCCTAACCCTAACACAACCTTAACAGTAACCCTAACCCTAACCCTAACCGAACACTAATCCTAAACCTAAACATACCCCTAACCCTAACCGTAACCCTAACCCTAACCCTAACCCTAACAGAACCTTAACCGTAACCCTAACCCTAACCCTAACCGAACACTAACCCTAAACCTAAACATACCCCTAACCCTAACCGTAACCCTAACCCATACCCTAACCTAACCCTAACCATAACCCTAACCGAACCCTAACCCTAATCCTTACCCTAACCATAACCCTAAATCTAACCTAACCTAACCCTATCCCTAACCATAACCTAAACCTAACCGTAATCTTAACCCTAACCCGAAACGTAAAGGAACCCTAACCCTAAAACTAACCCTAACCCTTACGATAACCATAACCCTAAAACTAACACTAACCCTAACCATACCCTAACTCTAACCCTGAACATAACACAACCCTAACCCTAACCCTAAACTTAACCCTAACTTTAACCCTAACCTAACCCTAAACCTAACACTAACACTAACCCTAACCCTAACCCTAAACCTAACCCTAACCCTAACCATAACCATAACCCTAACACTAACCCTAAACCTAACCCTAACCCTAAACCTAATCCTAACGCTAACCCTAACCCTAACCCCACCAGAAACCTAACCGTAACCCTAACCCTAAACCTAACCGTAACCGTAACCCTAACGGAACCCTAAACCTAAACCTAACCCAAATCCTACACAAAACCCTAACCCTAACACTAACCCTAAACCTAACCCTAACCGTATCCCTAATCCTAACCCTATCCCTAACTTTAACCCTATCCTAACCCTAAACCAAAACCTAACCCTAAACCTATCCCTAACCCTAACCAGAATACGAAACCTAACCCTAACCCGACACCTAACCCTAACCCTACCCCTAACCCTAACCCTAATCCTAACCCTAACCCTAACCCTAAACCTAACCTAAACCTAAACCTAACCCTAACCCTAACCGTAACCCTAACCCGAACCTAACTCTTACCCTAACTAGATCCCTTACAGAACCATAACCCTAAACCTACCCGTAACCATAACCCTACCTCTAACCCTTAATACGATCCCTTACCCTACACCTAACCTTTACGATACCCCTAACCCTATCCCTAACCCTAACCCTAAACCTAACCCTAAAAATAACCTAACCCTAACCCTAACCCTAACCCTAACCCTAACCCTAACCCTAACCCTAACCCTAACCCTAACCCTAACCCTAACCCTAACCCTAACCCTAACCCTACCCTAACCCTAATCCTAACGCTAAACCTAACCTAACCCTAACCCTGAACATAACCCAACCCTAAGCCTAACCCTAACCGTAACATAACCCAACCCTAACCCTAACCCTAACCGTAACCCTAACTTTAACCCTAACCGAAACCTAACCCTAACCCTAAACGTAACCGTAACCCTAAACCTAACCCTAAACCTAACCGTAACCCTAACCCTAACCTAACTCTTATCCTAACCCTAACCGTAACAGAACGCTAACCATAACCCTAAACCTAAAACTAACCTAACCCTAATACTAACACTGACCGTAAATTTAACCCTAACCTAACCCTAACCCAAAACCTAACCCTAACCCTAACCCTAACCCTAAACCTAACCCTACCCTAACTCTAACCCTAACAGAACCCTAACCAGAACCCTAAACCTAACGGTAGCCTCAGCCTAACCCTAATCCTAACCCTTACGATAACCGTAACCTAACCCTAACCCTAACCCTAACGCTAACCCTAACAGTAACCGTAACCGTAACCCTAACCCTAACGATAAGCCTACCCTACACCTAACCCTAACCCTTACGATAAACCTAACCCTAACCATAAACCTTAAGACAGCCCTAACCCTAACTCTAACCCTAACCCTAACCTAACAGTAACCCTAACCATAACCCTAACCCTAACCCTAAACATAACTCTAACCCTAACCTTAACCGAAACTAACCCTAACCCTAACCATAACCAAAACCGAACCCTAACCATAGCCCTAGCCATAACCCTAACCCTAAACATAAACCTAACCCTAAATCTAACCGAAAAACTAACCCTAACCCTAACGCTAACCCTAACCCTTACCATAACCCTAACCAAACCCTAACCCTAACCCTAAAGCTAACCCTAACCCTAACACTAACCCTAACGGAACCCTAAACCTAACCGTAAAAAAACCCTAACCCTAACACAAACCCTTACCCTTACCCTAATCCTATCTCTAACAGAACCCTAACCTTAACCCTAACCCTAACCCTAACCCTAACCCCTAACACTAACCCTAACCCAAACCCTAAACCTAACCAAAACCTAACCCTAACTGTAACCAAAACCGAACCCTAACCCTAATCCTAACCCTAACCATAACCCTAACCCTAACCCTAACCCTAACCCTAACCCTAACCCTAACCCTAACCCTAACCCTAACCGTAACGCTAACCCTAACCCTAACCCTACACTAACCCTAAGCCTAAAAGAAACCGAACCAAAACCCTAACCATAACCCTTACCCTAACACTAAACCTAAACCTATCCGTAACCTTAAATCTACCCCTAACCCTAACCCTAACCGTAACCCTAACCCGAACCCGAACGCGAACCCGAATCCGAATCCGAACCCTACCAGAAACTTAACCCTAACCATAACCCTAACCCTAACCTAACACTAACCCTAACCCTAACCCTAACTTTAACCCTAACCTAATCCTAAACCTAACCTGAACGCTAAACTTGTCCCTAAACCTAACTAGAACACGAACATTAACCCTAACACTATCCCTAACAGAACCCTAACCGTAACCCTACCCCTAAACATAACCCTACCCCTAACCCGAATACTAAGCCTTGCCCTAACCCTAACCCTTACGATAAACCTAACCGTAACCCTAAACCTAACCCTAACCCTTACCTAACCCTAACCCTGAACATAAGACGACCCTAACCCTAACCCTAAACGTAACCCTAACTTTAACCATAACCTAACCCTAAAACTACCCCTAACCTAACCCTAACCCTAACCCTAACGCTAACCATAACCATAACCTTAACCATAACCATAAAGGTAACCTAGCCCTACCCCTAATCCTAAACCTTAACCTAACCGTAACGCTAACCCTAACCGAAACCTACCCCTAAACCTAACCCTAACCCTAACATAACCCTAACCCTAACCCTAAACATAACCCTAACCCTAAACCTAATCCTAACTTTAAATCTAAACCTAATGCTAAACCACACCCTAACCCTAACCCTAACCCGAAACATAACCTAACCCTAACCCTAATCCTAACACTTACCCTAACCCTAACGCTAACCCTAACCTAATCCTAAACCTAAACCTAAACCTAACGCTAACCCTAACCCTTACCCTAACATAACCCTAACCCTAACCCTAACCATAAACCTAACCCGAACCCGACCCCTAACCCTAACCCTAACCCTAACCGTAGCCCTAAGCTTAACCCTAACCCTAACCCTAACCTAACCCTAAACCTGAACATAACCCAACCCTAACCCTACCCTAACCGTAACCCTAACTTTAACCCTAACCTAACCCTAACCCTAACCCTAACCCTAAACATAACCGTAACCCTAAACCTAACCCTAACAGTAACCGTAACCCTAAACCTAAACGTACTCTTACCCTAACCAGATCCCTAACAGAACCCTAACCCTAAACCTACCCCTAACCATAACCCTAAGTCTAACCCTTAATACTAACCCTTACCCTACACCTAACCCTTACGATACTCCTAACCCTAACCCTAACCCTAACCCTAACCTTAACCATAACCCTTACCTAAACCCAACCCTGAACATAACCCAAACCTAACATTTACCCTAACCCTAACTTTAACCCTAACCTAACCCAAACCCTAACCGTAACCCTAACTTTAACCCTAACCTAACCCTAACCCTAACCCAAACCATAACCCTAACCCTAACCCTAACCCTAACCCTAACCCTAACACTAACCCTAACATAACCCTAACCCTAAATGTAACCCTAGCCCTAACGTTAACCGTAACCCTAACAGAACCCTAATCTTAACCCTAAGGCTAACCTAACCCTAACATAAATCTATCCCTAACCCTAACCCAAACCCTAACCCTAACCCTAACCCTAACCTAACCTTATCCCTAAACATAACCTAACCCCAACCCTAATCCTAACCCTAATCCAAAAGCTAACCCTAACCCTAACCTAACCCTAACCCTAACCTTAACCCTGCCAGAACCCTAACCCTTACCATAACATAACGCTAACCCAAAACCTAACCCTAACCCTATCCCTAACCATAACCCTAACCCTAACCCTAACCCTAACCCTAACGCTAAACCTAACCCTAACCCTAACCCTAATCCTAACCCTAACCCTAACCCTAACCCTAACCCTAACCCTAAACCTAACCCTAACCCTAACCCTAACGCTAAACCTAACCTAACCCTAACCCTGAACATAACCCAACGCTAACCCTAACCCTAACCGTAACCCTAACTTTAACCCTAACCTAAACCTAATCCTAACCCTAACCCTAACCCTAAACGTAACTCTAACCCTAAACCTAACCGTAACCTTAACCCTAACCCTAACCCTAACCTAACTCTTACCCTAACCCTAACCGTAACAGAACCCTAACCATAACCATTACACTAAAACTAACCTAACCGTAACCCTAATATTGACCCTAAATTTAACACTAATCTAACCCTAACTCAAAACCTAACCCTAACCCTACCCTAACTCTAACCCTAACAGAACCCTAACCAGAACCCTAAACCTAATCCTAACCTAACCCTAAACCTAAACCTATCCGTAATCCTAAATCTACCCCTAACCCTAACCCTAACCCTAATCCTAACCCTAACCCTAACCCTAACCCTAAGCCTAACCCTAACCCTAACGTAACACTAACCCTAAACCTAACCCTACCCGTAACCCTACCGCTAACCCAAATCCTAACCCTAACCCTAAACCTAACGGTACCCTAAGCCTAAACCTAAACCTAACCCTTACGATAACCCTAACCTAACCCTAACCCTAACCCTAACCGTAACCCTAACCCTAACCGTAACCGTAACC
>NW_028137310.1:15000-25000 GCF_965140915.1 Aythya marila | reverse complement strand
ACCCTAACCCTAACCTTAAACCTAACATGACCCTAAACATAACCCTAACCCGAATTCTAACCCTAACCTTAACCCTAACCCTAACCCTAACCCTAACCCTAACCCTAACCCTAACCCTAACCCTAACCCTCACTGTAACACTGACCCTAACATAACTCTAATCCTAAACCTACACTTTAACCTAATCATAACCCTAAATCTAACACTAATCGTAACCCTAACCCTAATTTTAATCCTAATATAACCCTAAACCTAACCCTAACCCTTACCCTAACCCTAAACCTGACCATGACCCTAAACCTAACCCGAAGGCGAACATTAACCCTAACCCTAACGCTAACCCTAACCCTAACTATAAACCTAACCTTAAACCTAACATGACCCTAAACATAACCCTAACCCTAATCCTAATCCTATCCCTAATCCTAACCCTTACACTAAACCTAAGCCTAACCCGAAACTTAATCCTAAACCTAACCCTAAGGCTAACCCTAATCCTTACACTAACCATAACCCTAACCCTAACCTAACCCCTAACAGAAACCTAACCCTAACCTTAACCCAAACCGTAACACTAACCCTAATTCTAAATGTAAACCTAACCCTAACCCTGACTCTAACCATGACCGTAACCCTAACCCAAACCCGAACTTTAACCCTAAACCTAACCCTAACCCTAACACTAACCCTATCCCTAACCATAAACCTAGCCCTAGCCCTAACCCTAACCCTAACCCTAACTCTATCCCTAACCCTAACCCAAAACCTAACCCTAACCCTAACCTTAAACCTAACATGACCCTAAACATAACCCTAACCCTAATCCTAATCCTAACACTAATCCTAACCCTAACACTAAACCTAACCTGAAACTTAATCCTAAACCTAAACCTAAGGCTAACCCTAATCCCAACACTAACCCTAACCCTAAACCTAACCCTAACCATAACCTGACCCCTAACAGAACCCTTAACCTAACCCTAACCCTAACCGTAACACTAACCCTAAACCTAAACGTAAATCTAATCCTAACCCTAACCCTAACCCTAACCCTAACCATGACCCTAAACCTAACCCTAACCCTAAGAGAACCCTAGCCCTAACGGAAACCATAACCCTAACCCTTATCCTAACCCTAACATAACCCTAACCCTAAACCTAAGCCTAACCCTAATCCTAACCCTAACCCTAAACCTAAACCTAAACCTAACCCTAAACCAAACCCTAACCCTAACACTAACCCTAACCTAACCCTAACCATAAGAGAACCCTAGACCTAACCGTAACCATAACGCTAACCCTAATCCTACCCTAACCCTAACCATAATCCTAACCCTAAAACTAAACCTAAACCTAACCCTACACATAACCCTAACACTGAACATAACCCAACCCTAACCCTAAACCTAAACCTAACCCTAACTCAAAACCTAACCCTTACCCTAAACCTAACCCTAACCCTAATACTAACCCTAACCCTAACCGTAACACTAACCCTAAACCTAACCCTAACCCAAAACCTAACTATAACCCTAACCCTAACCCTTACCCTAAACCTAACCCTAACCCTAATACTAACCCTAACCCTAACCCTAACCCTAACCCTAAACCTAACCCTAATCCTAACTCAAACAATGACCCTAACATAGAACTAACCTTAACTCTAAACCTAACCCTAACCCTAACCCTAACATAACCCTAACCCTAACCCTAACCCTAACCCTAACCCTAACCCTAACCGTATACCTTACCCTTACCCTAAACCTAACCCTAACCCTAACCATGAACGTAACCCTAACCCTAACCCTAACCCTAACCCTAACCCTAACCCTAACCCTAACCCTAATATTTAGCCTAACCTAAGCCTAACCCTAATACTAACCCTAAGCCTAAAGCTAACCCTAACCCTAATCCTAACATTAACCCTAACCCTAACACTAACTGTAAACCTAACCATAAACCTAAACCTAATCCTAACCCTAACAGAAACCTAAACCTAACCCTAACCCTAACCCTAACCGTAACCCTAATCCTAACCCGAACCCTAACCCTAACCGTAATTCTAACCCTAACCTAACCCTAACCTAACCCTGACCCTTACACTAACCCTAACCCTAACCCTAATCCTAATCCTAAAGCGAAGAGTAATACTAACCCTTACCCTAAACCTAACCGTAACCCTAACCCTAACCCTAACAGAACACTAATCCTAACCCCAACCATAACTATCAACCCAACAGTTACCTAACAGTAAGCCAAAGGCTAACCCTAAACCTAACAGAATCCTAACTCTAACCGTATCCCTAAACCTAACCGTAACACTAACCCTAACAGAACACTGAACCTAAACCTAACCCTAATACTTCCCCTAACCCAAACCGTAACCCTAATCCTAACCCTAAGCCTAAACTTAACATAACCCTAACCCTAAACTAAGCCTAACCCTAATCCTAAACCTAAGCCTAACGCTAAACCTAACCCTAAACCTAAGACAAAGCCTAACCCTAACCCTAATACTAACCCTAACCCTAACCCTAAAAGAACACTAACCCTAACCCTAACCCTAATATTTAGCCTAACCTAAGCCTAACCCTAATACTAACCCTAAGCCTAAAGCTAACCCTAACCCTAATCCTAACATTAACCCTAACCCTAATACTAACTGTAAACCTAACCATAAACCTAAACCTAACCCTAACCCTAACAGAAACCTAAACCTAACCCTAACCCTAACGCTAACCGTAACCCTAATCCTAACCCGAACCCTAACCCTAACCGTAACTCTAACCCTAACCTAACCCTAACCTAACCCTAACCCTAACCGAAACACAAACAGTAACCTAAACCTAACCCTATCCCTAATGCTAACCCTAAGCCTTACCTTAACCCTAAACCTAACCCGAAACCGAACTTTAACCCTAACCCTAAACCTAACCCTATCCCTAAACCTAACCCTAACCCTAACCCTAACCCTAACCTTAAACCTAACATGACCCTAAACATAACCCTAACCCGAATTCTAACCCTAACCTTAACCCTAAACCTAACCCTAACCCTAACCCTAACCCTAACCCTCACTGTAACACTAACCCTAACATAACTCTAATCCTAAACCTACACTTTAACCTAATCATAACCCTAACTCTAACACTAATCGTAACCCTAACCCTAATTTTAATCCTAATATAACCCTAAACCTAACCCTAACCCTTACCCTAACCCTAAACCTGACCATGACCCTAAACCTAACCCGAAGGCGAACATTAACCCTAACCCTAACGCTAACCCTAACCCTAACTATAAACCTAACCTTAAACCTAACATGACCCTAAACATAACCCTAACCCTAATCCTAATCCTATCCCTAATCCTAACCCTTACACTAAACCTAAGCCTAACCCGAAACTTAATCCTAAACCTAACCCTAAGGCTAACCCTAATCCTTACACTAACCATAACCCTAACCCTAACCTAACCCCTAACAGAAACCTAACCCTAACCTTAACCCAAACCGTAACACTAACCCTAATTCTAAATGTAAACCTAACCCTAACCCTGACTCTAACCATGACCGTAACCCTAACCCAAACCCGAACTTTAACCCTAAACCTAACCCTAACCCTAACACTAACCCTATCCCTAACCATAAACCTAGCCCTAGCCCTAACCCTAACCCTAACCCTAACTCTATCCCTAACCCTAACCCAAAACCTAACCCTAACCCTAACCTTAAACCTAACATGACCCTAAACATAACCCTAACCCTAATCCTAATCCTAACACTAATCCTAACCCTAACACTAAACCTAACCTGAAACTTAATCCTAAACCTAAACCTAAGGCTAACCCTAATCCCAACACTAACCCTAACCCTAAACCTAACCCTAACCATAACCTGACCCCTAACAGAACCCTTAACCTAACCCTAACCCTAACCGTAACACTAACCCTAAACCTAAACGTAAATCTAATCCTAACCCTAACCCTAACCCTAACCCTAACCATGACCCTAAACCTAACCCTAACCCTAAGAGAACCCTAGCCCTAACGGAAACCATAACCCTAACCCTTATCCTAACCCTAACATAACCCTAACCCTAAACCTAAGCCTAACCCTAATCCTAACCCTAACCCTAAACCTAAACCTAAACCTAACCCTAAACCAAACCCTAACCCTAACACTAACCCTAACCTAACCCTAACCATAAGAGAACCCTAGACCTAACCGTAACCATAACGCTAACCCTAATCCTACCCTAACCCTAACCATAATCCTAACCCTAAAACTAAACCTAAACCTAACCCTACACATAACCCTAACACTGAACATAACCCAACCCTAACCCTAAACCTAAACCTAACCCTAACTCAAAACCTAACCCTTACCCTAAACCTAACCCTAACCCTAATACTAACCCTAACCCTAACCGTAACACTAACCCTAAACCTAACCCTAACCCAAAACCTAACTATAACCCTAACCCTAACCCTTACCCTAAACCTAACCCTAACCCTAATACTAACCCTAACCCTAACCCTAACCCTAACCCTAAACCTAACCCTAATCCTAACTCAAACAATGACCCTAACATAGAACTAACCTTAACTCTAAACCTAACCCTAACCCTAACCCTAACATAACCCTAACCCTAACCCTAACCCTAACCCTAACCCTAACCCTAACCGTATACCTTACCCTTACCCTAAACCTAACCCTAACCCTAACCATGAACGTAACCCTAACCCTAACCCTAACCCTAACCCTAACCCTAACCCTAACCCTAACCCTAATATTTAGCCTAACCTAAGCCTAACCCTAATACTAACCCTAAGCCTAAAGCTAACCCTAACCCTAATCCTAACATTAACCCTAACCCTAACACTAACTGTAAACCTAACCATAAACCTAAACCTAATCCTAACCCTAACAGAAACCTAAACCTAACCCTAACCCTAACCCTAACCGTAACCCTAATCCTAACCCGAACCCTAACCCTAACCGTAATTCTAACCCTAACCTAACCCTAACCTAACCCTGACCCTTACACTAACCCTAACCCTAACCCTAATCCTAATCCTAAAGCGAAGAGTAATACTAACCCTTACCCTAAACCTAACCGTAACCCTAACCCAAACCCTAACAGAACACTAATCCTAACCCCAACCATAACTATCAACCCAACAGTTACCTAACAGTAAGCCAAAGGCTAACCCTAAACCTAACAGAATCCTAACTCTAACCGTATCCCTAAACCTAACCGTAACACTAACCCTAACAGAACACTGAACCTAAACCTAACCCTAATACTTCCCCTAACCCAAACCGTAACCCTAATCCTAACCCTAAGCCTAAACTTAACATAACCCTAACCCTAAACTAAGCCTAACCCTAATCCTAAACCTAAGCCTAACGCTAAACCTAACCCTAAACCTAAGACAAAGCCTAACCCTAACCCTAATACTAACCCTAACCCTAACCCTAAAAGAACACTAACCCTAACCCTAACCCTAATATTTAGCCTAACCTAAGCCTAACCCTAATACTAACCCTAAGCCTAAAGCTAACCCTAACCCTAATCCTAACATTAACCCTAACCCTAATACTAACTGTAAACCTAACCATAAACCTAAACCTAACCCTAACCCTAACAGAAACCTAAACCTAACCCTAACCCTAACGCTAACCGTAACCCTAATCCTAACCCGAACCCTAACCCTAACCGTAACTCTAACCCTAACCTAACCCTAACCTAACCCTGACCCTTACACTAACCCTAACCCTAACCCTATCTCTAACCATAACCCTAATGCTAAACTAAGCCTAACCCTAACCCTAATCCTAATCCTAAAGCGAAGGCTAATACTAACCCCTACCCTAAACCTAACTGTAACCCTAACCCTAACCCTAACCCTAACAGAACACTAACCCTAACCCTAACCTCAACCCTAACCTTTACCCTAAACCTAACCCTAACTGTAATCCTAACCCTAACACTAACCCTAACACTAACCCTAACCCTAAACCTAACCCTAACAGAACTCTAACCCTAAACGTAACCCTAGCCCTAAATGTAACCCTAACCCTAACTGTAATCCTAACCCTAACCCAACACTAAGCATAAAGCTAAACCTAACGTAACCCTAACCCTAACTCTAACTCTAAACCTAACCTTAACCTTAACCCTAACCCTAACATAACCCTAAATCTAACCCTAACCCTAACATAACGCTAACCCTTACCCTGAACATAACCCAACCCTAAACCTAATCGTATCCCTAACACTAACCCTAATCCTAAACCAAACATAACCCTAACCCTATACCTAACCTAACCCTAACCCTAACCTTAAGACTAATCCTAACCCTAGCAGAACCCTAACCCTAAAGATAACCCTAACCCTAACTCTAACCCTAACAGAAACCTAACCCTAACCCTAAACCAAACCTAAACCGAACCCTAAGCCTAACACTAAGCCTAAACCTAACCCTACCCCTAAAAATTACCATAACCCTAACCCTAACCCTAACCCTAATCCTAACCCAAACATAACCCTAACCCTAAACCTAACCTAACCCTAACCCTAACCCTAATATAACCCTAACCCTAACCCTAAAACTAGAATTAACCGTAATCGTAACGCTAACCCTAACGCTTTACCTAACCCTAACCCTAACCATAACCCTAACCCTTACCCTAACAGAACCCTAACACTAACACTAACCATAACGCTAAACCTAATCCTAACCCCAAACATAACCGTAACCCTAACCCTAAAACTTACGCTAAACCTAAACGTAACCATAACCATAACCCTAAACCTAAACCTAACCCGAAATCTAGCCTAACCCTAACCCTAATCCTAACCGTAACTCTAACCCTAACATAAACCTAACCCTAACCCTAAACCTAATCGTAACCCAAACCCTAACCCTAACTCTAACCCTAATCCTAACCCTAACCGTAACCCTAACCCTACCTCTAAACCTAAACATGAACATAACACATTCCTACCCCTAACCCTAACCCTAACCCTAACCTAACCCTAACCCTGAACATAACCCAAACCTAACCGTAACCCTAAACCTAACCCTAACCCTAAACCTAACCCTAACTCTAACCCCAATCCTAACATAACCGTAACCCTAACCCTAACCCTAACCTAACACTAAGCATAAAGCTAACCCTAACTTAACCCTAACCCTAACTCTATCCCTAACCCTGAACATAACCCAACTCTAACTCTAACAGTAAACCTAAAGCTAACCCTAACTTAACCCTAACCCTAACTCTAACCCTAACCCTGAACATAACCCAACCCTAAGCCTAACCCTAACCCTAACCCTAACACTAACCCTAAACGGAACCCTAACCTTAAGCCTATCCCTAACGGGATCCTAACCCAAACCCTAACCCTAACCCTAACCCCAACACTTACCAAACCCTAACCCTAACCGTAACCAAAACCGAACCCTAATATTAATCCTAACCCTAAGCCTAACCCTAACCCTAACCCTAACGCTAACCCTAATGGAAAACCTAACCCTAACCCTATACCTAACCCTAAACGTAATCCTATCCCTAACACTAACGCGAACCCTAACCCTAACCCTAACAGAACCTTAACCGTAACCCTAACCCTAACCCTAACCGAACATTAATCCTAAACCTAAACATACCCCTAACCCTAACCATAACCCTAACCCTAACCCTAACCCTAACAGAACCTTAACCGTAACCCTAACCCTAACCCTAACCGAACACTAACCCTAAACCTAAACATACCCCTATCCCTAACCGTAACCCTAACCCATACCCTAAACTAACCCTAACCATAACCCTAACCGAACCCTAACCCTAATCCTTACCCTAACCATAACCCTAAATCTAACCTAACCTAACCCTATCCCTAACCATAACCTAAACCTAACCCTAATCTTAACCCTAACCCGAAACCTAAAGGAACCCTAACCCTAAACCTAACCCTAACCCTTACGATAACCCTAACACTAAAACTAACACTAACCCTAACCATACCCTAACTCTATCCCTGAACATAACACAACCCTATCCCTAACCCTAAACTTAACCCTAACTTTAACCCTAACCTAACCCTAACCCTAACCCTAACACTAACCCTAACCCTAACCCTAACCCTGACTTTACCCTAACACTTACAATAACCCTACCCTAACCCTAACCCTTACGATAGCCCTAACCCTTACTCTAACCCTAACCCTAACCTAACCCTTACCCTGAACTTAACCCTAACCCTAACCCTAACCCTAACCCTAACCCTATCCCTAACCTAACACTAACCCTAAACCTAACCCTACCCGTAACCCTACCCCTACCCCTAACCCTAACCCTAACCCTAACCGTAACCCTGACGATAACCCTACCCTAACCCTAACCCTAACACTAACCCTAATCCCACCAGAAACCTAATTGTAAACCTAACCCTAACCCTAACGCTAACCCTAACACTAACCCTAACCGTAACGATAACCCTAACCCTAACCCTAACCCTAACCGTAACGGAACCCTAATCCTAACCCTAACAAAACCCTAACACTAACCCTAACCCTAACCGTAACCCTAACCTTAAGCCTATCCCTAACAGAATCCTAACCCAAAACCTAACCCTAACCCTAACCCTAACCCTAACCCTAACCCTAACCCTAACCCTAAGAGAACCCTAACCATAACACTAAGCCTAACCCTAATCTAACCCTAATCCTAAACCTATCCGTAACCCTAACTCTACCCCTAATCATAACCCTAACACAACCCCTAACGTTAACCTTAACCATAACCCTAATGGAACCATAAGCCTAAACCTAACACAAACTGTAAAAAAACCCTCACCTTAACCCTAATTCTAAACCTAAACCTAACCCCAACCCTAACCCTAACGCTAACCGTACCGCAAACCCTATCCCTAACCCTAACCCTAAACCTAACCCTAACCCTAACCCTAACCCTGACCCTGACCCTAACCCTAAACCGTACGATAACCCTAACCCTAACCCTAATCCTAAACCTAACCCTAACCTTACCCTAACCCTGAACATAACCCAACCCTAACACTAACCCTTACGATAACCCTAACCCTAACCTAACACTAACCCTAACCCCACGAGAAACCTAATCGTAAACCTAACCCTAACCCTAACCCTAACCGTAACCCTAACCCATACCCTAACCTAACCCTAACCATAACCCTAACCGAACCCTAACCCTAACCGTAACCCTAACCCTATCCCTAACGCTAACGCTAAGCCTAACCCTATCTCTACCCCTAACCCTAACTTAACCCTAACCCTAACTCTAACCCTAACCCTGAACATAACCCAACCCTAAGCCTAACCCTAACCCTAACCCTAACACTAACCCTAAACGGAACCCTAACCTTAAGCCTATCCCTAACGGGATCCTAAACCAAACCCTAACCCTAACCCTAACCCCAACACTTACCAAACCCTAACCCTAACCGTAACCAAAACCGAACCCTAATATTAATCCTAACCCTAAGCCTAACCCTAACCCTAACCCTAACGCTAACCCTAATGGAAAACCTAACCCTAACCCTAAACCTAACCCTAAACGTAATCCTATCCCTAACACTAACGCGAACCCTAACCCTAACCCTAACAGAACCTTAACCGTAACCCTAACCCTAACCCTAACCGAACACTAATCCTAAACCTAAACATACCCCTAACCCTAACCATAACCCTAACCCTAACCCTAACCCTAACAGAACCTTAACCGTAACCCTAACCCTAACCCTAACCGAACACTAACCCTAAACCTAAACATACCCCTATCCCTAACCGTAACCCTAACCCATACCCTAAACTAACCCTAACCATAACCCTAACCGAACCCTAACCCTAATCCTTACCCTAACCATAACCCTAAATCTAACCTAACCTAACCCTATCCCTAACCATAACCTAAACCTAACCCTAATCTTAACCCTAACCCGAAACCTAAAGG
>NW_028137310.1:0-10000 GCF_965140915.1 Aythya marila | reverse complement strand
AACCCTAACCCTAAACATATCCATAACCCTAACACTAACCCTAAACCTAACCCTAACCGTAACCCTAATCCTAACCCTATCCCTAACTTTAACCCTATCATAACCCTAAACCAAAGCCTAACCCTAAACCTATCCCTAACCCTAACCAGAATACGAACCCTAACCCTAACCCGACACCTAACCCTAACCCTACCCCTAACCCTAACCGTAATCCTAACCCAAATCTAACCCTAAACCCTAACGGAACCCTAACCCTAACCGTAACCAAAACCGAACCCTAAGCCTAACCCTAACCCTACATTAACCCTAACCCTAACAGAAACCTAACCAAAACCCTAACCCTAACCCTAACACTAAACCTAAACCTATCCGTAACCCTAACTCTACCCCTAACCCTAACCCTAACCGTAACCCTAACCGTAACCCGAAGTGCGAACCCAAAACCTAACCCTACCCCTAACCATAACCCTAACCCGAACCCTACCCCTAACCATAACCCTAACCCTAACCCGAATACTAAGCCTTACCCTAACCCAAACCCTTACGATAACCCTAACCGTAACCCTAACACTAACCCTAACATTTACCTAACCCTACCCGTGAACATAACACGACCCTAACGCTAACTGTAACCCTAACTTTAACCCTAACCGAACCCTAAAACTAACCCTAACCTAACCCAAACCCTAACCCTAACCATAACCCTAACCCTAACCATAACCCAAAACATAACCTAACCGTAACCCTAATCGTAACCCTTACCCTAACCGTAACGCTAACCCTAACCCTAACCCTAACCCTAACCCTAACCCTAACATAACCCTAACCCTAACCCTGAACATAACCATAACCCTAACCCTAACTTTAAATCTAAACCTAATGCTAACCCAAACCCTAACCTAACCCTAACCCTAAACCTAACCCTAACCCTAACGTTAACCTAAACCTAACCCTAAACAAAACCATAACGAAAACTGAACCCTAACCCTACCCCTAGCCATAAACCTAATCCTAACCCTAACCCTAACCCTAACACCAACCCTAACCCTAAAACTAACCCTAACCCTAACCATAACCCTAACCCCACCAGAAACCTAACCGTAACCCTAACCCTAACCGTAACCGTAATCGTAACCTTAACGGAACCCTAAACCTAAACCTAACCCAAATCCTACACAAAACCCTAACCCTAACACTAACCCTAAACCTAACCCTAACCGTAACCCTAATCCTAACCCTATCCCTAACTTTAACCCTATCGTAACCCTAAACCAAAGCCTAACCCTAAACCTATCCCTAACCCTAACCAGAATACGAACCCTAACCCTAACCCGACACCTAACCCTAACCCTACCCCTAACCCTAACCCTAATCCTAACCCAAATCTAACCCTAAACCCTAACGGAACCCTAACCCTAACCGTAACCAAAACCGAACCCTAACCCTAACCCTAACCCTAACCCTACATTAACCCTAACCCTAACAGAAACCTAACCAAAACCCTAACCCTAACCCTAACACTAAACCTAAACTTATCCGTAACCCTAACTCTACCCCTAACCCTAAACCTAACCCTAACCCTAACCCTAACCGTAACCCGAAGTGCGAACCCGAACCCTAACCCTACCCCTAACCATAACCCTAACCCGAACCCTACCCCTAACCATAACCCTAACCCTAACCCGAATACTAAGCCTTACCCTAACCCAAACCCTTACGATAACCCTAAACGTAACCCTAACCCTAACCCTAACCCTAACCCTAACCCTAACCCTAACCCTAACCCTAACCCTAACCCTAACCCTAACCCTAACCCTAACCCTAACAGAACATAAACCCTAACCCTAAACCTAACCCTAATCGTAACCATAACCCTAACCCTAACCCTAACCCTAACCCTAAACCTAACCCTAACCCTAACCCTAAACATATCCATAACCCTAACACTAACCCTAAACCTAACCCTAACCCTAACCCTACCCCTAACCCTAGCCCTAATCCTAACCCTAACCCTAACCCTAACCCTAAACTTAACCTAAACCTAAACCTAACCCTAACCCTAACCCTAACCGTAACCCTAACCCGAACCTAACTCTTACCCTAACTAGATCCCTTACAGAACCATAACCCTAAACCTACCCGTAACCATAACCCTACCTCTAACCCTTAATACTAACCCTTACCCTACACCTAACCTTTACGATACCCCTAACCCTATCCCTAACCCTAACCCTAAACCTAACCCTAAAAATAACCTAACACTAACCCTAACCCTAACCCTAACCCTAACCCTAACCCTAACCCTAACCCTAACCCTAACCCTATCCCTAACCCTAACCCTAACTCTAAGCCTAACCCTAACCCTAACCCTAACCCTAACCCTAACCCTAACCCTAACCCTAACCCTAAAGTTAACCGAAACCTAACCCTAAACAAAACCGTAACGGAAACCGAACCCTAACCCTAACCCTAGCCATAAACCTAATCCTAACCCTAACCCTAACCCTTACCCTAACACTAACCCTAACCCTAAACCTAACCCTAACCCTAACCATAACCCTAACCCCACCAGAAACCTAACCGTAACCCTAACCCAAACCGTAACGGTAATCGTAACCTTAACGGAACCCTAAACCTAAACCTAACCCAAATCCTACACAAAACCCTAAACCTAACACTAACCCTAAACCTAACCCTAACCGTAACCCTAATCCTAACCCTATCCCTAACTTTAACCCTATCCTAACCCTAAACCAAAGCCTAACCCTAAACCTATCCCTACCCCTAACCAGAATACGAACCCTAACCCTAACCCGACACCTAACCCTAACCCTAACCCTAACCCTAACCCTAATCCTAACACTAACCCTAACCCTAAACATAACCTAACCCTAAACCTGAACATAACCCAAACCTAACCCTAACCCTAACCGTAACCCTAACTTTAACCCTAACATAAACCTAACCCTAACCCTAACCCTAACCGTAACCCTAACCCGAACCAAACTCTTACCCTAATCAGATTCCTTACAGAACACTAACCATAAACCTACCTCTAACCATAACCCTAACCCTAACCCTAACCTTAACGCTAACCCTAATCTAACCCTTACCCTGAACATAACCCATCCCTAACGCCAACCCTAACTTTAATCCTAACCTAACAATAAACCTAACCGTAAACCTAACCCTAACCCTAACCTTAACAGAAACGTAACCCTAACCCTAACCATAACCAAAATTGATCGCTAACCCTACCCCTAGCCAGAACCCTAACCATAACCCTAACCCTAAACCTAACCCTAACCCTAACCCAAACCATAACCCTAACCCTAACCCAAACCTAACCCTAACCCTAACCGTAACCCTAGCCCTAACCTTAACCCTAACCCTTACAGAAACGTAATCATAACACAAACCCTAACCCTACCCTAACATAAATCTATCCCTAACCCTAACCCTAACCCCAATCCTAACCCTAACCCTAACCCTAACCCTAACCCTAAATTCAACCCTTTCCTAACCCTATCCCTAACCATAACCTAACCCTAACCCTAATCCTAAAGCTAACCCTAACCCTAACCCTAACCTAACCCTAATCCTAAACCTAACCCTGCGAGAACCCTAACCCTTACCCTAACATAACCCTAAACCTAACCCTAAACCTAACCCTATCCCTAACACTAAACCAACTATAACTTTAACCCTAACCTAACCCTAAAATATAACCCTAAATCTAAACCTATCCCTAACCCTAACCCGACCCCTAACCCTAACCCTAACCCTAACCCTAACCCTAACCCTAACCCTAACCCTAACCCTACCCTAACCCTAATCCTAACGCTAAACCTAACCTAACCCTAACCCTGAACATAACCCAACCCTAACCCTAACCCTAACCGTAACCCTAACTTTAACCCTAACCGAAACCTAACCCTAACCCTAAACGTAACCGTAACCCTAAACCTAACCCTAAACTAAACCGTAACCCTAACCCTAACCTAACTCTTATCCTAACCCTAACCGTAACAGAACGCTAACCATAACACTAAACCTAAAACTAACCTAACCCTAACACTAACACTGACCGTAAATTTAACCCTAACCTAACCCTAACCCAAAACCTAACCCTAACCCTAACCCTAACCCTACCCTAACTCTAACCCTAACAGAACCCTAACCAGAACCCTAAACCTAACGGTACCCTCAGCCTAACCCTAATCCTAACCCTTACGATAACCGTAACCTAACCCTAACCCTAACCCTAACAGAAACCGTAACCGTAACCCTAACCCTAACGATAATCCTACCCTAAACCTAACCCTAACCCTTACGATAACCCTAACCCTAACCATAAAACTTAAGACAGCCCTAACCCTAACTCTAACCCTAACCCTAACCTAACAGTAACCCTAACCATAACCCTAACCCTAACCCTAAACATAACCCTAACCCTAACCTTAACCGAAACTAACCCTAACCCTAACCATAACCAAAACCGAACCCTAACCATAGCCCTAGCCATAACCCTAACCCTAAACATAAACCTAACCCTAAATCTAACCGTAAAACTAACCACAACCCTAACCCTAACGCTAACCCTAACCCTTACCATAACCCTAACCAAACCCTAACCCTAACCCTAAAGCTAACCCTAACCCTAACACTAACCCTAACGGAACCCTAAACCTAACCGTAAAAAAACCCTAACCCTAACACTAACCCTTACACTTACCCTAATCCTATCTCTAACAGAACCCTAACCCTAACCCTAACCCTAACCCTAACCCTAACCCTAACCCTAACCGTAACGCTAACCCTAACCCTAACCCTACACTAACCCTAAGCCTAAAAGAAACCGAACGAAAAACCTAACCATAACCCTTACCCTAACACTAAACCTAAACCTATCCGTAACCTTAAATCTACCCCTAACCCTAACCCTAACCCTAACCCTAACCCGAACCCGAACGCGAACCCGAATCCGAACCTGAACCCTACCAGAAACTTAACCCTAACCATAACCCTAACCCTAACCTAACACTAACCCTAACCCTAACCCTAACTTTAACCCTAACCTAATCCTAAACCTAACCTGAACGCTAAACTTGTCCCTAAACCTAACTAGAACACGAACATTAACCCTAACCCTATCCCTAACAGAACCCTAACCGTAACCCTACCCCTAAACATAACCCTAACCCTAACCCGAATACTAAGCCTTGCCCTAACCCTAACCCTTACGATAAACCTAACCGTAACCCTAAATCTAACCCTAACTCTTACCTAACCCTAACCCTGAACATAAGACGACCCTAACCCTAACCCTAAACGTAACCCTAACTTTAACCATAACCTAACCCTAAAACTACCCCTAACCTAACCCTAACCCTAACCCTAACCCTAACCATAACCATAACCTTAACCATAGCCATAACCATAAAGGTAACCTAACCCTAACCCTAATCCTAAACCTTAACCTAACCGTAACGCTAACCCTAACCGAAACCTAACCCTAAACCTAACCCTAACCCTAACATAACCCTAACCCTAACCCTAAACATAACCCTAACCCTAAACCTAATCCTAACTTTAAATCTAAACCTAATGCTAAACCACACCCTAACCCTAACCCTAACCCGAAACATAACCTAACCCTAACCCTAATCCTAACCCTTACCCTAACCCTAACGCTAACCCTAACCTAATCCTAAACCTAAACCTAAACCTAACGCTAACCCTAACCCTTACCCTAACATAACCCTAACCCTAACCCTAACCATAAACCTAACCCTAACCCTAACCCTAGCCCTAACCCTAACCCTAACATAACCGTAACTCTAACCCTAACCCTAGCCCTATCCCTAACCCTATCCATAACCCTACAATAAATCTAACCCTAAGAGAACCCTAAGCATAACCCTAACCCTAACCCTAACCCTTACCCTAACAGAACATAAACCCTAACCCTAACCCTAACCCTAACCTAACCCCTACCCTGAACATAACCCAACCCTAACCAAAACCCTAACTTTAACCCTAACCTATCCTAACCCTAACCCTAAACCTAACCATAACCTTAACCTAACCCTAACCTTAATCGAAACCTCACCCTAAACCTAACGATAACCAAAACCGAACCCTAACCCTAAACCTAACCCTAACCCTAACCCTAACCCTAAACCTAACCCCAACAGAAAGCTAACCGTAACCTTAAACCTAACTCTAACCGTAACCGTAACCCTAACGGAACCCTAAGCAGAAACCTAACCCAAATCCTACACAAAACCCTAACCCTAACACTAACCATAAACCTAACCCTAACCGTAACCCTAATCCATACCCTATCCCTAACATTAACCCTATCCTAAACCTAACCCTTACCCTAACCCTAAACCTATCCCTAACCCTAACTAGAATACGAACCCTAACCCGAACTTGACCCCTAACCCTAACCCTAACCCTAACCGTAGCCCTAAGCTTAACCCTAACCCTAACCCTAACCTAACCCTAAACCTGAACATAACCCAACCCTAACCCTACCCTAACCGTAACCCTAACTTTAACCCTAACCTAACCCTAACCCTAACCCTAACCCTAACCCTAACCCTAAACGTAACCGTAACCCTAACCCTAACCCTAACAGTAACCGTAACCCTAAACCTAAACGTACTCTTACCCTAACCAGATCCCTAACAGAACCCTAACCCTAAACCTACCCCTAACCATAACCCTAAGACTAACCCTTAATACTAACCCTTACCCTACACCAAACCCTTACGATACTCCTAACCCTAACCCTAACCTTAACCATAACCCTTACCTAAACCCAACCCTGAACATAACCCAAACCTAACATTTACCCTAACCCTAACTTTAACCCTAACCTAACCCTAACCCTAACCGTAACCCTAACTTTAACCCTAACCTAACCCTAACCCTAACGCAAACCATAACCCTAACCCTAACCCTAACCCTAACCCTAACCCTAACACTAACCCTAACATAACTCTAGCCGTAAATGTAACCCTAGCCCTAACGTTAACCCTAACCCTAACAGAACCCTAATCTTAACCCTAACCCTAACCTAACCCTAACGTAAATCTATCCCTAACCCTAACCCAAACCCTAACCCTAACCCTAACCCTAACTTTATACCTAACCTAACCTTATCCCTAAACATAACCTAACCCTAACCCTAATCCTAACCCTAATCCAAAAGCTAACCCTAACCCTAACCTAAACCTAACCCTAACCTTAACCCTGCCAGAACCCTAACCCTTACCATAACATAACCCTAACCCAAAACCTAAACCTAACCCTATCCCTAACACTAAACCTAACTCTAACTTTAACCCTAACCTAACCCTAAAATATAACCCTAAACCTAACCGGACCACTAACCCTAACCCTAACCCTAACCCTAACAGAACATTAACCCTAACCCTACACTAACCCTAACCCTAACAGAAACCTAACCCTAACCCTAACCCTAAACCTAACCGTAACCCTAACCTTAACCCTAACCCTAACCCTAACCCCAACCCTAACAGAACATAAACCCTAATCCTTACCCCAACCCTAACTTTAACCCTAATCTAACCCTAACCGTAACCGTAACCATAACCGTAACCGTAACCGTAACCCTAACCCTAACCCTAACCCTAACCTTAACCGAAACCTAACCCAAACCCTAACCATAACCAAAACCGAACGCTAACCCTACCCCTAGCCATAACGCTAACCCTAATCCTAACCCTAAACTAAACCTAACCCTAACCCTAACCCTAACCCTAATCTAACCATAACCCTAACCCCAATACAAACCTAATCGTAACCCTAACCCTAACCCTAACCCTAACCCTAACCGTAACCCTAACGCTAAACCTAACCTAACCCTAAACCTGAACATAACCCAACGCTAACCCTAACCCTAACCGTAACCCTAACTTTAACCCTAACCTAAACCTAACCCTAACCCTAACCCTAACCCTAAACGTAACTCTAACCCTAAACCTAACCGTAACCTTAACCCTAACCCTAACCCTAACCTAACTCTTACCCTAACCCTAACCGTAACAGAACCCTAACCATAACCTTTACACTAAAACTATCCTAACCGTAACCCTAACTCAAAACCTAACACTAACCCTACCCTAACTCTAACCCTAACAGAACCCTAACCAGAACCCTAAACCTAATCCTAACCTAACCCTAAACCTAAACCTATCCGTAATCCTAAATCTACCCCTAACCCTAACCCTAACCCTAACCCTAACCCTAACCCTAACCCTAACCCTAACCCTAACAGAACATTAACCCTAAGCCTAACCCTAACCCTAACGTAACACTAACCCTAAACCTAACCCTACCCGTAACCCTACCGCTAACCCAAATCCTAACCCTAACACTAAACCTAACGGTACCCTAAGCCTAAACCTAAACCTAACCCTTACGATAACCCTAACCTAAACCTAACCGTAACCCTAACCGTAATCCTAACCCTAACCGTAACCCTAACCCTAACCCTAACCCTAACCCTAACCCTAACCCTAACCCTAACCCTAACCTTAACCGAAAACTAACCGAAACCCTAACCATAACCAAAACCGAACGCTAACCCTACCCCTACCCCTAGCCATAACCCTAACCCTAATCCTAACCCTAACCCTAAACTTAACCCTAACCCTAACCCTAACCCTAACCGTAACAGTAACCCAAACCCTAACCTAATCCTAACCCTAACCCTAACCCTAACCCCAACCCTAACCCTAACCCTAACCCTAACCCTAACCCTAACCCTAACCCTAACCCTAACCCTAACCCTAACCATAACACTAACCCTAACCCTAACGGAACCCTAACCCTAACCGTAAAAAAACCCTAACCCTAACCCTAACCCTAACCCTTACCCTTACCCTAATCCTATCTCCAAGATAACCCTAACCTAAACCCTAACCCTAAACCCAACCCAAACCAAAACCTAACCCTAAACCTAACCCTAAACCTAGACATAACCCTAACCCTAACCCTAACCCTAACCCTACACTAACCCTAACCCTAACAGAAACCTAACCGTAACCCTAACCCTAACACTAACCCTAACTCTAACCCTAACCCTAACAAACATAAACCCTAACCCTAACCCCAACCCTAGCTTTAACCCTAATCTAACCGTAAACCTAACCCTAAACCTAACCCTAACCCTAACCCTAACTCTAACCCTAACCCTAACCCTAACCCTAACCCTAACCCTAACTCTAACCCCAGTAGAAACCTAATCGTAACCCTAACCCTAACACTAACCGTAACAGTAACCCTTACCCTAACCTAACCCTAACCCTAACCCGAACCCTAACCAGAACCCTAAACCTAATCCTAACCCTAACCCTAACCATAACCTTAACCGAAACCTAACCCAAACCGTAACCATAACGAAAACCAAACCCTAACCCTAAACCTAGCCATAACTCTAACCCTAACCCTAACCCTAACCCCAACCCTAAACCTAAACAAAATCCTAACCCTAACCCTAACCCTAACCCTAACGCTAACCCTCACCCTAACTGTAACCCTAACTCTAACCCTAACCCCAACCCTAAGGGAACACTAACCCTAACCGTAACAAAATCCTAACCCTAACCTAAGCTAACCCTAACCCTAACCTAACCCTAACCTAACCTAACCCTAACCCTAACCCAAACCCTAAACCTAATCCTAACCCTAACATAAATCTATCCTTAACCCTAACCCTAAACCTAATCCTAACCCTAACATAAATCTATCCCTAACCCTAACCCTAATCCTAACCCTATACCTAACCCTAACACTAACCCTAACCTAACCCTGACCCTAAACATAACCTAACCCTAACAATAATCCTAACCCTAACACTAACCCTAAGATAACCCTAACGCTACCACTAAACCTATCCCTATCCCTAACACTACAATAAAGCTAACCCTAAGAGAACCCTAAGCATAACCCTAACCCTAACCTA
>NW_028137311.1:0-20638 GCF_965140915.1 Aythya marila | reverse complement strand
GTTCTCGTTGGTCATTATGTTAAATAGGTGTGGATTGTGGGTTTTGGAGAACATCAGGTGGGTTTAGGGTGGTTTTGGGGTCGATCTATGGTTTTGGTGTGTTTTCTTTCAGTTTTGGGGGTTATCTCGTTTTATTTAGTTGTGTTTTTGACGTGTTCTGGGTTCTCCTTTGGGTTTTAGTTTGGTTCTTGTTCGTCATCATGGTGAAAAAGTGTAAATTGTGGGTTTTGGAGAACATCAGGTAGGTTTAGGGTGTCTTTGGGGTCGATCTATGGTATTTGGGGTTTTCTTCTATTTTTTGGCATGATCCTGTTTATTTTTGCGGTGTTTTGGACGTGTTTTGGGGTCTCCGTTGGGTTTTGTTGTGTTCTTGTTGGGCATTATGTTAAATAGGAGTGGATTGTGGGTTTTGGAGAACATCAGGTAGGTTTAGGGTGGTTTTGGGGTGGATTTATGGTTTTGGCGTATTTTCTTCCAGTTTTGGGGGTGATGCCGATATGTTTTGGGGTGTTTTTGACGTGTTTTGGGGTCTCCATTAGGTTTTGTTGTGTTCTTGTTTGTCATTATGTTAAATAGGAGTGGATTGTGGGTTTTGGAGAATATCAGGTAGGTTTAGGGTGGTTTTGGGGTGGATCTATTGTTTTGGGGGATTTTCTTCCAGTTTTGGGGGTGATGCCGTTCTTGTTTGGGGTGTTTTTGACGTTTTTTGGGGTCTCTGTTGGGTTTTGTTGGGTTCTCGTTGGTCATCGTGTTGGAAAAGGGTAAATTGTGGGTTTTGGAGAACATCAGGTAGGTGTTGGGTGGTTTTGGGGTGGATATATGGTAATCAGTTTTTTTTTTTTTTTTTTTTTTTGTGGGGGGGGGATGATCCTGGACTTTTTGTGTTGTTTTTGACGTGTTTTGGGGTCTCCGTTGTGTTTCATTTGGTTTTCCATGGTCATCGTGTTGTAAAAGGGTAAATTGTGGGTTTTGGAGAACTTCAGGTAGGTTTAGGGGGACTTTTCGCGTGGATTCATGGTATTTGGGGTTTTCTTCTATTTTGGAGAGTGATCCTCTCCTTTCTTCGTGTGATTTTGAAGTGTTTTGGGGTTTCCGTTGCGTTTCGTTGAGTTCCTAATGCGTTTTATGGTGGTTGGGAGTGTGGTTTGGGATTAGGAGAACATCAGGTAGGTTTAGGGTGTCCTTGGGGTGGATCTATGGTATTTGGGGCTTTCTTCCAGTTTTGGGGGTGATGCCGTTCTTGTTTGGGGTGTTTTTGACGTGTTTTGGGGTCTCCGTTGGGTTTTGTTGGGTTCTTGTTGGTCATCATGTTGGAAAAGGGTAAATTGTGGGTTTTGGAGAAGATCAGGTAGGTTTAGGGTGGTTTTTGCGTGTATCTATGGTTTTGGTGTATTTTCTTCCAGTTTTGGGGGTGATGCCGATATTTTTTGGGGTGTTTTTGACGTGTTTTGGGGTCTCCATTAGGTTTTGTTGTGTTCTTGTTTGTCATTATGTTAAATAGGTGTGGATTGTGGGTTTTGGAGAATATCAGGTAGGTTTAGGGTGGTTTTGGGGTGGATCTATGGTTTTGGCGGATTTTCTTCGAGTTTTGGTGCTGATGCCGTTCTTGTTTGGGGTGTTTTTGACTTTTTTTGGGGTCCCTGTTGGGTTTTGTTGGGTTCTCGTTGGTCATCGTGTTGGAAAAGGGTAAATTGTTGGTTTTGGAGAACATCAGGTAGGTGTAGGGTGGTTTTGGGGTGGATATATGGTAATCAGTTTGTTTTTTTTTTTTTTTTTTGGGTGGGGGGGGGATGATCCTGGACTTTTTGTGTTGTTTTTGACGTGTTTTGGGGTCTCCGTTGTGTTTCATTTGGTTTTCCATGGTCATCGTGTTGTAAAAGGGTAAATTGTGGGTTTTGGAGAACTTCAGGTAGGTTTAGGGGGACTTTTCGCGTGGATTCATGGTATTTGGGGTTTTCTTCTATTTTGGAGAGTGATCCTCTCCTTTCTTCGTGTGATTTTGAAGTGTTTTGGGGTATTTCCGTTGCGTTTCGTTGAGTTCCTAATGCGTTTTATGGTGGTTGGGAGTGTGGTTTGGGATTAGGAGAACATCAGGTAGGTTTAGGGTGTCCTTGGGGTGGATCTATGGTATTTGGGGCTTTCTTCCAGTTTTGGGGGTGATGCCGTTCTTGTTTGGGGTGTTTTTTGACGTGTTTTGGGGTCTCCGTTGGGTTTTGTTGGGTTCTTGTTGGTCATCATGTTGGAAAAGGGTAAATTGTGGGTTTTGGAGAACATCAGGTAGGTTTAGGGTGGTTTTGGCGTGGATCTATGGTTTTGGTGTATTTTCTTCCAGTTTTGGGGGTGATGCCGATATTTTTTGGGGTGTTTTTGACGTGTTTTGGGGTCTCCATTAGGTTTTGTTGTGTTCTTGTTTGTCATTATGTTAAATAGGTGTGGATTGTGGGTTTTGGAGAAGATCAGGTAGGTTTAGGGTGGTTTTGGGGTGGATCTATGGTTTTGGCGTATTTTCTTCCAGTTTTGGGGGTGATGCCATTTTTGTTTGGGGTGTTTTTGACGTTTTTTGGGGTCTCCGTTGGGTTTTGTTAGGTTCTTGTTTGTCATTATATTAAATAGGAGTGGATTGTGGGTTTTGCAGAACATCAGGTAGGTTTAAGGGTTTTTTAGGTTTAAATCCTGGCATTTTTTTTTATTATTATTTTTTTTTTTTTTAGTATCTGGGTTGATTTTTGTGGTGTTTTTGATGTGTTTTGGGGTCTCCGTTGGGTTTCGTTTGGTTTTCCGTGGTCAGCATGTTGGAAAAGAGTAAATTGCTGGTTTTGGAGAACTTCAGGTAGGTTTAGGGGGACTTTTCGCGTGGATTCATGGTATTTGGGGTTTTCTTCTATTTTGGAGAGTGATCCTTTCCTTTCTTCGGGTGATTTTGAAGTGTTTTGGGGTTTCCGTTGCGTTTCGTTGAGTTCCTAATGTGTTTTATGGTGGTTGGGAGTGTGGTTTGGGATTAGGAGAACATCAGGTAGGTTTAGGGTGTCCTTGGGGTGGATCTATGGTATTTGGGGTTTTCTTCCAGTTTTGGGGGTGATGCCGTTCTTGTTTGGGGTGTTTTGACGTGTTTTGGGGTCTCTGTTGGGTTTTGTTGGGTTCTCGTTGGTCATCGTGTTGGAAAAGTGTAAATTGTTGTTTTTGGAGAACATCAGGTAGGTTTAGGGTGGTTTTGGGGTGGATCTATGGTATTTGGGGTTTTCTTCTATATTTTGGCGTGATCCTGTTCTTTTTTGTGTTGTTTTTGACGTGTTTTGGGGTCTCCGTTGGGTTTTGTTGTGTTCTCGTTGGTCATTATTGTCGAAAAGGGTAAATTGTGGGTTTTGGAGAACATCAGGTAGGTTTAGGGTGGTTTTGGGGTAGATCTATGGTTTTGGCGGATTTTCTTCCAGTTTTGGGGGTGATGCCGTTCTTGTTTGGGGTGCTTTTGACGTTTTTTGGGGTCTCTGTTGGGTTTTGTTGGGTTCTTGTTGGTCATCATAGTGGAAAAGTGTAAATTGTGGGTTTTGGAGAACATCAGGTAGGTTTAGGGTGGTTTTGGGGTGGATATATGGTACTCAGTTTTTTTTTTTTTTTTTTCTTTTTTGGGGGGGGGGGGGGATGATCCTGGACTTTTTGTGTTGTTTTTGACGTGTTTTGGGGTCTTTGTTGGGTTTCGTTGTGTTCTCGTTGGTCATTATGTTAAATAGGAGTGGATTGTGGGTTTTGGAGAACAGCAGGTAGGTTTAGTGTGGTTTTGGTTTGGATCTATTGTTTTGGCGTATTTTCTTCCAGTTTTGGGGGTGATGCCGATATTTTTTGGGGTGTTTTTGACGTTTTTTGGGGTCTCTATTGGGTTTTGTTGGGTTCTCGTTGGTCATCGTGTTGGAAAAGGGTAAATTGTGGGTTTTGGAGAACATCAGGTAGGTGTTGGGTGTTTTTGGGGTGGATCTATGGTTTTGGCGTATTTTCTTCCAGTTTTGGGGGTGATGCCGTTCTTGTTTGGGGTGTTTTTGACGTTTTTTGGGGTCTCTGTTGGGTTTTGTTGTGTTCTCGTTGGTCATCGTTTTGGAAAAATATAAATTGTGGGTTTTGGAGTACATCAGTTAGGTTTAGGGTGGTTTTGGGGTGGATCTATGGTTTTGGCGTATTTTCTTCCAGTTTTGGGGGTGATGCCGATATTTTTTGGGGTGTTTTTGACGTGTTTTGGGGTCTCCATTAGGTTTTGTTTTGTTCTTGTTTGTCATTATGTTAAATAGGAGTGGATTGTGGGTTTTGGAGAAGATCAGGTAGGTTTAGGGTGGTTTTGGGGTGGATCTATTGTTTTGGGGGATTTTCTTCCAGTTTTGGGGGTGATGCCGTTCTTGTTTGGGGTGTTTTTGACGTTTTTTGGGGTCTCTGTTGGGTTTTGTTGGGTTCTCGTTGGTCATCGTGTTGGAAAAGGGTAAATTGTGGGTTTTGGAGAACATCAGGTAGGTGTTGGGTGGTTTTGGGGTGGATATATGGTAATCAGTTTTTTTTTTTTTTTTTTTTTTGTGGGGGGGGGATGATCCTGGACTTTTTGTGTTGTTTTTGACGTGTTTTGGGGTCTCCGTTGTGTTTCATTTGGTTTTCCATGGTCATCGTGTTGTAAAAGGGTAAATTGTGGGTTTTGGAGAACTTCAGGTAGGTTTAGGGGGACTTTTCGCGTGGATTCATGGTATTTGGGGTTTTCTTCTATTTTGGAGAGTGATCCTCTCCTTTCTTCGTGTGATTTTGAAGTGTTTTGGGGTTTCCGTTGCGTTTCGTTGAGTTCCTAATGCGTTTTATGGTGGTTGGGAGTGTGGTTTGGGATTAGGAGAACATCAGGTAGGTTTAGGGTGTCCTTGGGGTGGATCTATGGTATTTGGGGCTTTCTTCCAGTTTTGGGGGTGATGCCGTTCTTGTTTGGGGTGTTTTTGACGTGTTTTGGGGTCTCCGTTGGGTTTTGTTGGGTTCTTGTTGGTCATCATGTTGGAAAAGGGTAAATTGTGGGTTTTGGAGAACATCAGGTAGGTTTAGGGTGGTTTTGGCGTGGATCTATGGTTTTGGTGTATTTTCTTCCAGTTTTGGGGGTGATGCCGATATTTTTTGGGGTGTTTTTGACGTGTTTTGGGGTCTCCATTAGGTTTTGTTGTGTTCTTGTTTGTCATTATGTTAAATAGGTGTGGATTGTGGGTTTTGGAGAATATCAGGTAGGTTTAGGGTGGTTTTGGGGTGGATCTATGGTTTTGGCGGATTTTCTTCGAGTTTTGGTGCTGATGCCGTTCTTGTTTGGGGTGTTTTTGACGTTTTTTGGGGTCCCTGTTGGGTTTTGTTGGGTTCTCGTTGGTCATCGTGTTGGAAAAGGGTAAATTGTTGGTTTTGGAGAACATCAGGTAGGTTTAGGGTGGTTTTGGGGTGGATATATGGTAATCAGTTTTTTTTTTTTTTTTTTTTTTTGTGGGGGGGGGATGATCCTGGACTTTTTGTGTTGTTTTTGACGTGTTTTGGGGTCTCCGTTGTGTTTCATTTGGTTTTCCATGGTCATCGTGTTGTAAAAGGGTAAATTGTGGGTTTTGGAGAACTTCAGGTAGGTTTAGGGGGACTTTTCGCGTGGATTCATGGTATTTGGGGTTTTCTTCTATTTTGGAGAGTGATCCTCTCCTTTCTTCGTGTGATTTTGAAGTGTTTTGGGGTATTTCCGTTGCGTTTCGTTGAGTTCCTAATGCGTTTTATGGTGGTTGGGAGTGTGGTTTGGGATTAGGAGAACATCAGGTAGGTTTAGGGTGTCCTTGGGGTGGATCTATGGTATTTGGGGTTTTCTTCCAGTTTTGGGGGTGATGCCGTTCTTGTTTGGGGTGTTTTTGACGTGTTTTGGGGTCTCCGTTGGGTTTTGTTGGGTTCTTGTTGGTCATCATGTTGGAAAAGGGTAAATTGTTGTTTTTGGAGAACATCAGGTAGGTTTAGGGTGGTTTTGGCGTGGATCTATGGTTTTGGTGTATTTTCTTCCAGTTTTGGGGGTGATGCCGATATTTTTTGGGGTGTTTTTGACGTGTTTTGGGGTCTCCATTAGGTTTTGTTGGGTTCTTGTTTGTCATTATGTTAAATAGGTGTGGATTGTGGGTTTTGGAGAAGATCAGGTAGGTTTAGGGTGGTTTTGGGGTGGATCTATGGTTTTGGGGGATTTTCTTCCAGTTTTGGGGGTGATGCCATTTTTGTTTGGGGTGTTTTTGACGTTTTTTGGGGTCTCCGTTGGGTTTTGTTAGGTTCTTGTTTGTCATTATATTAAATAGGAGTGGATTGTGGGTTTTGCAGAACATCAGGTAGGTTTAAGGGTTTTTTTAGGTTTAAATCCTGGCATTTTTTTTTATTATTATTTTTTTTTTTTTTAGTATCTGGGTTGATTTTTGTGGTGTTTTTGATGTGTTTTGGGGTCTCCGTTGGGTTTCGTTTGGTTTTCCGTGGTCAGCATGTTGGAAAAGAGTAAATTGCTGGTTTTGGAGAACTTCAGGTAGGTTTAGGGGGACTTTTCGCGTGGATTCATGGTATTTGGGGTTTTCTTCTATTTTGGAGAGTGATCCTTTCCTTTCTTCGGGTGATTTTGAAGTGTTTTGGGGTTTCCGTTGCGTTTCGTTGAGTTCCTAATGTGTTTTATGGTGGTTGGGAGTGTGGTTTGGGATTAGGAGAACATCAGGTAGGTTTAGGGTGTCCTTGGGGTGGATCTATGGTATTTGGGGTTTTCTTCCAGTTTTGGGGGTGATGCCGTTCTTGTTTGGGGTGTTTTTGACGTGTTTTGGGGTCTCCGTTGGGTTTTGTTGGGTTCTCGTTGGTCATCGTGTTGGAAAAGTGTAAATTGTTGTTTTTGGAGAACATCAGGTAGGTTTAGGGTGGTTTTGGGGTGGATCTATGGTATTTGGGGTTTTCTTCTATATTTTGGCGTGATCCTGTTCTTTTTTGTGTTGTTTTTGACGTGTTTTGGGGTCTCCGTTGGGTTTTGTTGTGTTCTCGTTGGTCATTATTGTCGAAAAGGGTAAATTGTGGGTTTTGGAGAACATCAGGTAGGTTTAGGGTGGTTTTGGGGTGGATCTATGGTTTTGGGGGATTTTCTTCCAGTTTTGGGGGTGATGCCGTTCTTGTTTGGGGTGTTTTTGACGTGTTTTGGGGTCTCCGTTGGGTTTTGTTGGGTTCTTGTTGGTCATCATGTTGGAAAAGGGTAAATTGTGGGTTTTGGAGAACATCAGGTAGGTTTAGGGTGGTTTTGGCGTGGATCTATGGTTTTGGTGTATTTTCTTCCAGTTTTGGGGGTGATGCCGATATTTTTTGGGGTGTTTTTGACGTGTTTTGGGGTCTCCATTAGGTTTTGTTGGGTTCTTGTTTGTCATTATGTTAAATAGGTGTGGATTGTGGGTTTTGGAGAAGATCAGGTAGGTTTAGGGTGGTTTTGGGGTGGGTCTATGGTTTTGGCGTATTTTCTTCCAGTTTTGGGGGTGATGCCGATATTTTTTGGGGTGTTTTTGACGTTTTTTGGGGTCTCCGTTGGGTTTTGTTAGGTTCTTGTTTGTCATTATATTAAATAGGAGTGGATTGTGGGTTTTGCAGAACATCAGGTAGGTTTAAGGGTTTTTTTAGGTTTAAATCCTGGCATTTTTTTTTATTATTATTATTTTTTTTTTTAGTATCTGGGTTGATTTTTGTGGTGTTTTTGATGTGTTTTGGGGTCTCCGTTGGGTTTCGTTTGGTTTTCCGTGGTCAGCATGTTGGAAAAGAGTAAATTGCTGGTTTTGGAGAACTTCAGGTAGGTTTAGGGGGACTTTTCGCGTGGATTCATGGTATTTGGGGTTTTCTTCTATTTTGGAGAGTGATCCTTTCCTTTCTTCGGGTGATTTTGAAGTGTTTTGGGGTTTCCGTTGCGTTTCGTTGAGTTCCTAATGTGTTTTATGGTGGTTGGGAGTGTGGTTTGGGATTAGGAGAACATCAGGTAGGTTTAGGGTGTCCTTGGGGTGGATCTATGGTATTTGGGGTTTTCTTCCAGTTTTGGGGGTGATGCCGTTCTTGTTTGGGGTGTTTTTGACGTGTTTTGGGGTCTCTGTTGGGTTTTGTTGGGTTCTCGTTGGTCATCGTGTTGGAAAAGTGTAAATTGTTGTTTTTGGAGAACATCAGGTAGGTTTAGGGTGGTTTTGGGGTGGATCTATGGTATTTGGGGTTTTCTTCTATATTTTGGCGTGATCCTGTTCTTTTTTGTGTTGTTTTTGACGTGTTTTGGGGTCTCCGTTGGGTTTTGTTGTGTTCTCGTTGGTCATTATTGTCGAAAAGGGTAAATTGTGGGTTTTGGAGAACATCAGGTAGGTTTAGGGTGGTTTTGGGGTAGATCTATGGTTTTGGGGGATTTTCTTCCAGTTTTGGGGGTGATGCCGTTCTTGTTTGGGGTGCTTTTGACGTTTTTTGGGGTCTCTGTTGGGTTTTGTTGGGTTCTTGTTGGTCATCATAGTGGAAAAGTGTAAATTGTGGGTTTTGGAGAACATCAGGTAGGTTTAGGGTGGTTTTGGGGTGGATCTATTGTTTTGGCGTACTTTCTTCCAGTTTTGGGGGTGATGCCGATATTTTTTGGGGTGTTTTTGACGTGTTTTGGGGTCTCCATTAGGTTTTGTTGTGTTCTTGTTTGTCATTATGTTAAATAGGAGTGGATTGTGGGTTTTGGAGAAGATCAGGTAGGTTTAGGGTGGTTTTGGGGTGGATCTATGGTTTTGGCGGATTTTCTTCCATTTTTGGGGGTGATGCCGTTCTTGTTTGGGTTGTTTTTGACGTTTTTTGGCGTCTCTGTTGGGTTTTGTTGGGTTCTCGTTGGTCATCGTGTTGGAAAAGGGTAAATTGTGGGTTTTGGAGAACATCAGGTAGGTGTAGGGTGTTTTTGGGGTGGATCTATGGTTTTGGTGGATTTTCTTCCAATTTTGGGGGTGATGCCGTTCTTGTTTGGGGTGTTTTTGACGTTTTTTGGGGTCTCTGTTGGGTTTAGTTGGGTTCTTGTTGGTCATTATGTTAAATAGGAGTGGATTGTGGGTTTTGGAGAAGATCAGGTAGGTTTAGGGTGGTTTTGGGGTGGATCTATGGTTTTGGCGGATTTTCTTCCAATTTTGGGGGTGATGCCGTTCTTGTTTGTGGTGTTTTTGACGTTTTTTGGGGTCTCTGTTGGGTTTTGTTGGGTTTTTGTTTGTCATTATATTAAATAGGAGTGGATTGTGGGTTTTGGAGAACATCAGGTAGGTGTTGGGTGGTTTTGGGGTGGATCTATGGTTTTGGGGGATTTTCTTCCAGTTTTGGGGGTGATGCCATTTTTGTTTGGGGTGTTTTTTAATGTTTTTGGGGTCTCTGTTTGGTTTTGTTGGGTTCTCGTTGGTCATCATGGTGGAAACGTGTAAATTGTGGGTTTTGTAGAACATCAGGTAGGTTTAGGGTTGTTTTGGGGTGGATATATGGTACTCAGTTTTTTTTTTTTTTTTTTCTTTTTTGGGGGGGGGGGGGATGATCCTGGACTTTTTGTGTTGTTTTTGACGTGTTTTGGGGTCTTTGTTGGGTTTCGTTGTGTTCTCGTTGGTCATTATGTTAAATAGGAGTGGATTGTGGGTTTTGGAGAACAGCAGGTAGGTTTAGTGTGGTTTTGGTTTGGATCTATTGTTTTGGCGTATTTTCTTCCAGTTTTGGGGGTGATGCCGATATTTTTTGGGGTGTTTTTGACGTTTTTTGGGGTCTCTATTGGGTTTTGTTGGGTTCTCGTTGGTCATCGTGTTGGAAAAGGGTAAATTGTGGGTTTTGGAGAACATCAGGTAGGTGTTGGGTGTTTTTTGGGTGGATCTATGGTTTTGGCGTATTTTCTTCCAGTTTTGTGGGTGATGCCGATATTTTTTGGGGTGTTTTTGACGTGTTTTGGGGTCTCCATAAGGTTTTGTTGTGTTCTTGTTTGTCATTATGTTAAATAGGAGTGGATTGTGGGTTTTGGAGAACATCAGGTAGGTTTCGGGTGGTTTTGGGGTGGATCTATGGTTTTGGCGGATTTTCTTCCATTTTTGGGGGTGATGCCGTTCTTGTTTGGGGTGTTTTTGACGTTTTTTGGGGTCTGTGTTGGGTTTTGTTGGGTTCTCGTTGGTCATCGTGTTGGATAAGGGTAAATTGTGGGTTTTGGAGAACATTAGGTAGGTGTTGGGTGGTTTTGGGGTGGATCTATGGTTTTGGGGGATTTTCTTCCAGTTTTGGGGGTGATGCCATTTTTGTTTGGGGTGTTTTTTAAGGTTTTTGGGGTCTGTGTTTGGTTTTGTTGGGTTCTCGTTGGTCATCATGGTGGAAAAGTGTAAATTGTGGGTTTTGTAGAACATCAGGTAGGTTTAGGGTGGTTTTGGGGTGGATATATGGTACTCAGTTTTTTTTTTTTTTTTTTTTTTTGGGGGGGGGATGATCCTGGACTTTTTGTGTGGTTTTTGACGTGTTTTGGGGTCTCTGTTAGGTTTTGTTGTGTTCTCGTTGGTCATCATGGTGGAAAAGGGTAAATTGTGGGTTTTGGAGAACATCAGGTAGGTTTAGGGAGGTTTTGGGGTGGATCTATGGTTTTGGGGGATTTTCTTCCAGTTTTGTGGGTGATACCGATATTTTTTGGGGTGTTTTTGACGTGTTTTGGGGTCTCCATTAGGTTTTGTTGTGTTCTTGTTGGTCATTATTTTAAATAGGATTGGATTGTGGGTTTTGGAGAAGATCAGGTAGGTTTCGGGTGGTTTTGGGGTGGATCTATGGTTTTGGCGGATTTTCTTCCAGTTTTGGGGGTGATGCCGATATTTTTTGGGGTGTTTTTGACGTTTTTTGGGGTCTCTGTTGGGTTTTGTTGGGTTCTCGTTGGTCATCGTGTTGGAAAAGTGTAAATTGTGGGTTTTGGAGAACATCAGGTAGGTTTAGGGTGGTTTTGGGGTGGATCTATGGTTTTGGCGTATTTTCTTCCAGTTTTGGGGGTGATGCCGATATTTTTTGGGGTGATTTTGACGTGTTTTGGGGTCTCCTTTAGGTTTTGTTGTGTTCTTGTTTGTCATTATGTTAAATAGGTGTGGATTGTGGGTTTTGGAGAAGATCAGGTAGGTTTCGGGTGGTTTTGGGGTGGATCTATGGTTTTGGCTGATTTTCTTCCAGTTTTGGGGGTGATGCCGATATTTTTTGGGGTGTTTTTGACGTTTTTTGGGGTCTCTGTTGGGTTTAGTTGGGTTCTCGTTGGTCATCGTGTTGGAAAAGGGTAAATTGTGGGTTTTGGAGAACATCAGGTAGGTGTAGGGTGGTTTTGGGGTGGATCTATGGTTTTGGGGGATTTTCTTCCAGTTTTGGGGGTGATGCCATTTTTGTTTGGGGTGTTTTTGACGTTTTTTGGGGTCTCCGTTGGGTTTTGTTAGGTTCTTGTTTGTCATTATATTAAATAGGAGTGGATTGTGGGTTTTGCAGAACATCAGGTAGGTTTAAGGGTTTTTTTAGGTTTAAATCCTGGCATTTTTTTTTATTATTATTTTTTTTTTTTTTAGTATCTGGGTTGATTTTTGTGGTGTTTTTGATGTGTTTTGGGGTCTCCGTTGGGTTTCGTTTGGTTTTCCGTGGTCAGCATGTTGGAAAAGAGTAAATTGCTGGTTTTGGAGAACTTCAGGTAGGTTTAGGGGGACTTTTCGCGTGGATTCATGGTATTTGGGGTTTTCTTCTATTTTGGAGAGTGATCCTTTCCTTTCTTCGGGTGATTTTGAAGTGTTTTGGGGTTTCCGTTGCGTTTCGTTGAGTTCCTAATGTGTTTTATGGTGGTTGGGAGTGTGGTTTGGGATTAGGAGAACATCAGGTAGGTTTAGGGTGTCCTTGGGGTGGATCTATGGTATTTGGGGTTTTCTTCCAGTTTTGGGGGTGATGCCGTTCTTGTTTGGGGTGTTTTTGACGTGTTTTGGGGTCTCCGTTGGGTTTTGTTGGGTTCTCGTTGGTCATCGTGTTGGAAAAGTGTAAATTGTTGTTTTTGGAGAACATCAGGTAGGTTTAGGGTGGTTTTGGGGTGGATCTATGGTATTTGGGGTTTTCTTCTATATTTTGGCGTGATCCTGTTCTTTTTTGTGTTGTTTTTGACGTGTTTTGGGGTCTCCGTTGGGTTTTGTTGTGTTCTCGTTGGTCATTATTGTCGAAAAGGGTAAATTGTGGGTTTTGGAGAACATCAGGTAGGTTTAGGGTGGTTTTGGGGTAGATCTATGGTTTTGGGGGATTTTCTTCCAGTTTTGGGGGTGATGCCGTTCTTGTTTGGGGTGCTTTTGACGTTTTTTGGGGTCTCTGTTGGGTTTTGTTGGGTTCTTGTTGGTCATCATAGTGGAAAAGTGTAAATTGTGGGTTTTGGAGAACATCAGGTAGGTTTAGGGTGGTTTTGGGGTGGATCTATTGTTTTGGCGTACTTTCTTCCAGTTTTGGGGGTGATGCCGATATTTTTTGGGGTGTTTTTGACGTGTTTTGGGGTCTCCATTAGGTTTTGTTGTGTTCTTGTTTGTCATTATGTTAAATAGGAGTGGATTGTGGGTTTTGGAGAAGATCAGGTAGGTTTAGGGTGGTTTTGGGGTGGATCTATGGTTTTGGCGGATTTTCTTCCATTTTTGGGGGTGATGCCGTTCTTGTTTGGGTTGTTTTTGACGTTTTTTGGGGTCTCTGTTGGGTTTTGTTGGGTTCTCGTTGGTCATCGTGTTGGAAAAGGGTAAATTGTGGGTTTTGGAGAACATCAGGTAGGTGTAGGGTGTTTTTGGGGTGGATCTATGGTTTTGGTGGATTTTCTTCCAATTTTGGGGGTGATGCCGTTCTTCTTTGGGGTGTTTTTGACGTTTTTTGGGGTCTCTGTTGGGTTTAGTTGGGTTCTTGTTGGTCATTATGTTAAATAGGAGTGGATTGTGGGTTTTGGAGAAGATCAGGTAGGTTTAGGGTGGTTTTGGGGTGGATCTATGGTTTTGGCGGATTTTCTTCCAATTTTGGGGGTGATGCCGTTCTTGTTTGTGGTGTTTTTGACGTTTTTTGGGGTCTCTGTTGGGTTTTGTTGGGTTTTTGTTTGTCATTATATTAAATAGGAGTGGATTGTGGGTTTTGGAGAACATCAGGTAGGTGTTGGGTGGTTTTGGGGTGGATCTATGGTTTTGGGGGATTTCTTCCAGTTTTGGGGGTGATGCCATTTTTGTTTGGGGTGTTTTTTAATGTTTTTGGGGTCTCTGTTTGGTTTTGTTGGGTTCTCGTTGGTCATCATGGTGGAAACGTGTAAATTGTGGGTTTTGTAGAACATCAGGTAGGTTTAGGGTTGTTTTGGGGTGGATATATGGTACTCAGTTTTTTTTTTTTTTTTTTCTTTTTTGGGGGGGGGGGGGGATGATCCTGGACTTTTTGTGTTGTTTTTGACGTGTTTTGGGGTCTTTGTTGGGTTTCGTTTTGTTCTCGTTGGTCATTATGTTAAATAGGAGTGGATTGTGGGTTTTGGAGAACAGCAGGTAGGTTTAGTGTGGTTTTGGTTTGGATCTATTGTTTTGGCGTATTTTCTTCCAGTTTTGGGGGTGATGCCGATATTTTTTGGGGTGTTTTTGACGTTTCTTGGGGTCTCTATTGGGTTTTGTTGGGTTCTCGTTGGTCATCGTGTTGGAAAAGGGTAAATTGTGGGTTTTGGGAACATCAGGTAGGTGTTGGGTGTTTTTTGGGTGGATCTATGGTTTTGGCGTATTTTCTTCCAGTTTTGGGGGTGATGCCGTTCTTGTTTGGGGTGTTTTTGACGTTTTTTGGGGTCTCTGTTGGGTTTTGTTGTGTTCTCGTTGGTCATCGTTTTGGAAAAATATAAATTGTGGGTTTTGGAGTACATCAGTTAGGTTTAGGGTGGTTTTGGGGTGGATCTATGGTTTTGGCGTATTTTCTTCCAGTTTTGGGGGTGATGCCGATATTTTTTGGGGTGTTTTTGACGTGTTTTGGGGTCTCCATTAGGTTTTGTTGTGTTCTTGTTTGTCATTATGTTAAATAGGAGTGGATTGTGGGTTTTGGAGAAGATCAGGTAGGTTTAGGGTGGTTTTGGGGTGGATCTATGGTTTTGGGGGATTTTCTTCCAGTTTGGGGGTGATGCCGTTCTTGTTTGGGGTGTTTTTGACGTTTTTTTGGGGTCTGTGTTGGGTTTTGTTGGGTTCTCGTTGGTCATCGTGTTGGAAAAGGGTAAATTGTGGGTTTTGGAGGACATCAGGTAGGTTTAGGGTGGTTTTGGGGTGGATCTATGGTTTTGGCGTATTTTCTTCTAGTTTTGGGGGTGATGCCGATATTTTTTGGGGTGTTTTTGACGTGTTTTGGGGTCTCCATAAGGTTTTGTTGTGTTCTTGTTTGTCATTATGTTAAATAGGAGTGGATTGTGGGTTTTGGAGAACATCAGGTAGGTTTCGGGTGGTTTTGGGGTGGATCTATGGTTTTGGCGGATTTTCTTCCATTTTTGGGGGTGATGCCGTTCTTGTTTGGGTGTTTTTGACGTTTTTTGGGGTCTCTGTTGGGTTTTGTTGGGTTCTCGTTGGTCATCGTGTTGGATAAGGGTAAATTGTGGGTTTTGGAGAACATCAGGTAGGTGTTGGGTGGTTTTGGGGTGGATCTATGGTTTTGGGGGATTTTCTTCCAGTTTTGGGGGTGATGCCATTTTTGTTTGGGGTGTTTTTTAAGGTTTTTGGGGTCTGTGTTTGGTTTTGTTGGGTTCTCGTTGGTCATCATGGTGGAAAAGTGTAAATTGTGGGTTTTGTACAACATCAGGTAGGTTTAGGGTGGTTTTGGGGTGGATATATGGTACTCATTTTTTTTTTTTTTTTTTTTTTTTGGGGGGGGGATGATCCTGGACTTTTTGTGTGGTTTTTGACGTGTTTTGGGGTCTCTGTTAGGTTTTGTTGTGTTCTCGTTGGTCATCATGGTGGAAAAGGGTAAATTGTGGGTTTTGGAGAACATCAGGTAGGTTTAGGGAGGTTTTGGGGTGGATCTATGGTTTTGGGGGATTTTCTTCCAGTTTTGTGGGTGATACCGATATTTTTTGGGGTGTTTTTGACGTGTTTTGGGGTCTCCATTAGGTTTTGTTGTGTTCTTGTTGGTCATTATTTTAAATAGGAGTGGATTGTGGGTTTTGGAGAAGATCAGGTAGGTTTAGGGTGGTTTTGGGGTGGATCTATGGTTTTGGCGGATTTTCTTCCAGTTTTGGGGGTGATGCCGATATTTTTTGGGGTGTTTTTGACGTTTTTTGGGGTCTCTGTTGGGTTTTGTTGGGTTCTCGTTGGTCATCGTGTTGGAAAAGTGTAAATTGTGGGTTTTGGAGAACATCAGGTAGGTGTTGGGTGGTTTTGGGGTGGATCTATGGTTTTGGTGGATTTTCTTCCAGTTTTGGGGGTGATGCCGTTCTTGTTTGGGGTGTTTTTGACGTTTTTTGGGGTCTCTGTTGGGTTTAGTTGGGTTCTCGTTGGTCATCGTGTTGGAAAAGGGTAAATTGTTGGTTTTGGAGAACATCAGGTAGGTTTAGGGTGGTTTTGGGGTGGATCTATGGTTTTGGCGTATTTTCTTCCAGTTTTGGGGGTGATGCCGATATTTTTTGGGGTGATTTTGACGTGTTTTGGGGTCTCCATTAGGTTTTGTTGTGTTCTTGTTTGTCATTATGTTAAATAGGAGTGGATTGTGGGTTTTGGAGAAGATCAGGTAGGTTTCGGGTGGTTTTGGGGTGGATCTATGGTTTTGGCGTATTTTCTTCCAGTTTTGGGGGTGATGCCGATATTTTTTGGGGTGTTTTTGACGTTTTTTGGGGTCTCTGTTTGGTTTTGTTGGGTTCTCGTTGGTCATCATGGTGGAAAAGTGTAAATTGTGTGTTTTGGAGAAGATCAGGTAGGTTTAGGGTGGTTTTGGGGTGGATCCATTGTTTTGGCGTATTTTCTTCCAGTTTTGGGGGTGATGCCATTTTTGTTTGGGGTGTTTTGACGTTTTTTGGGGTCTCTGTTTGGTTTTGTTGGGTTCTTGTTTGTCATCATTGTGGAAAAGTGTAAATTGTGGGTTTTGTAGAACATCAGGTAGGTTTAGGTTGTTTTGGGGTGGATATATGGTACTCAGTTTTTTTTTTTTTTTTTTTTTTTTGGGGGGGGGGGGGGGATGATCCTGGACTTTTTGTGTTGTTTTTGACGTGTTTTGTTGTCTCTGTTTGGTTTTGTTGGGTTCTCGTTGGTCATCATGGTGGAAAAGGGTAAATTGTGGGTTTTGGAGAACATCAGGTAGGTGTAGGGTGGTTTTGGGGTGGATCTATGGTTTTGGGGGATTTTCTTCCTGTTTTGGGGGTGATGCCGATATTTTTTGGGGTGTTTTTGACGTGTTTTGGGGTTTCCATTATGTTTTGTTGTGTTCTTGTTTGTCATTATGTTAAATAGGAGTGGATTGTGGGTTTTGGAGAAGATCAGGTAGGTTTAGGGTGGTTTTGGGGTGGATCTATGGTTTTGGCGGATTTTCTTCCAGTTTTGGGGGTGATGCCATTCTTGTTTGTGGTGTTTTTGACGTTTTTGGGGTCTCTGTTGGGTTTTGTTGTGTTCTCGTTGTTCATCGTGTTGGAAAAGTGTAAATTGTGGGTTTTGGAGAACATCAGGTAGGTGTAGGGTGGTTTTGGGGTGGATCTATGGTACTCAGTTTTTTTTTTTTTTTTTTTTTTTTGGGGGGGGGGGATGATCCTGGACTTTTTGTGTTGTTTTGACGTGTTTTGGGGTCTCCATTAGGTTTTGTTGTGTTCTTGTTGGTCATTATGTTACATAGGTGTGGATTGTGGGTTTTGGAGAACATCAGGTAGGTTTAGGGTGGTTTTGGGGTGGATCTATGGTTTTGGGGGATTTTCTTCCAGTTTTGGGGGTGATGCCGTTCTTGTTTGGGGTGCTTTTGAAGTTTTTTGGGGTCTCTGTTGGGTTTTGTTGTGTTCTCTTTGGTCATCATAGTGGAAAAGTGTAAATTGTGGGTTTTGGAGAAGATCAGGTAGGTTTAGGGTGGTTTTGGTGTGGATCTATTGTTTTGGCGTATTTTCTTCCAGTTTTGGGGGTGATGCCGATATTTTTTGGGGTGTTTTTGACGTGTTTTGGGGTCTCCATTAGGTTTTGTTGTGTTCTTGTTTGTCATTATGTTAAATAGGAGTGGATTGTGGGTTTTGGAGAAGATCAGGTAGGTTTCGGGTGGTTTTGGGGTGGATCTATGGTTTTGGCGTATTTTCTTCCAGTTTTGGGTGTGATGCCAGTCTTGTTTGGGGTGTTTTTGACGTTTTTTGGGGTCTCTGTTGGGTTTTGTTGTGTTCTCGTTGGTCATCGTGTTGGAAATTGGTAAATTGTGGGTTTTGGAGAACATCAGGTAGGTGTTGGGGTGGTTTTGGGGTGGATCTATGGTTTTGGGGGATTTTCTTCCAGTTTTGGGGGTGATGCCATTTTTGTTTGGGGTGTTTTTTAATGTTTTTGGGTCTGTGTTTGGTTTTGTTGGGTTCTCGTTGGTCATCATGGTGGAAAAGTGTAAATTGTGTGTTTTGGAGAAGATCAGGTAGGTTTAGGGTGGTTTTGGGGTGGATCTATTGTTTTGGCGTATTTTCTTCCAGTTTTGGGGGTGATGCCGATATTTTTTGTGTTGTTTTTGACGTTTTTTGGGGTCTCTGTTGGGTTTGTTTGGGTTCTCGTTGGTCATCGTGTTGGAAAAGGGTAAATTGTGGGTTTTGGAGAACATCAGGTAGGTTTAGGGTGGTTTTGGGGTGGATCTATGGTTTTGGGGATTTTCTTCCAGTTTTGGGGGTGATGCCGATATTTTTTGGGGTGTTTTTGACGTGTTTTGGGGTCTCCATTAGGTTTTGTTGTGTTCTTGTTGGTCATTATGTTAAATAGTAGTGGATTGTGGGTTTTGGAGAAGATCAGGTAGGTTTCGGGTGGTTTTGGGGTGGATCTATGGTTTTGGCGGATTTTCCTTTCCAGTTTTGGGTGTGATGCCATTCTTGTTTGGGTGTTTTTGACGGTTTTTGGGGTCTCTGTTGGGTTTTGTTGTGTTCTCGTTGGTCATCGTGTTGGAAAAGTGTAAATTGTGGGTTTTGGAGAACATCAGGTAGGTGTAGGGTGGTTTTGGGGTGGATCTATGGTACTCAGTTTTTTTTTTTTTTTTTTTTTTTTTTTTGGGGGGGGGGGATGATCCTGGACTTTTTGTGTTGTTTTTGACGTGTTTTGGGGTCTCCATTAGGTTTTGTTGTGTTCTTGTTGGTCATTATGTTACATAGGTGTGGATTGTGGGTTTTGGAGAACATCAGGTAGGTTTAGGGTGGTTTTGGGGTGGATCTATGGTTTTGGCGGGATTTTCTTCCAGTTTTGGGGGTGATGCCGTTCTTGTTTGGGGTGCTTTTGAAGTTTTTTGGGGTCTCTGTTGGGTTTTGTTGTGTTCTCGTTGGTCATCGTGTTGGAAAAGTGTAAATTGTGGGTTTTGGAGAAGATCAGGTAGGTGTTGGGTGGTTTGGGGTGGATCTATGGTTTTGGGGGATTTTCTTCCGGTTTTGGGGGTGATGCCATTTTTGTTTGGGGTGTTTTTTAATGTTTTTGGGGTCTCTGTTTGGTTTTGTTGGGTTCTCGTTGGTCATCATAGTGGAAAAGTGTAAATTGTGGGTTTTGGAGAAGATCAGGTAGGTTTAGGGTGGTTTTGGGGTGGATCTATTGTTTTGGCGTATTTTCTTCCAGTTTTGGGGGTGATGCCGATATTTTTTGTGTTGTTTTTGACGTTTTTGGGGTCTCTGTTTGGGTTTTGTTGGGTTCTCGTTGGTCATCGTGTTGTAAAAGTGTAAATTGTGGGTTTTGGAGAACATCAGGTAGGTTTAGGGTGGTTTTGGTGTGGATCTATGGTTTTGGGGGATTTTCTTCCAGTTTTGGGGGTGATGCCGATATTTTTTGGGGTGTTTTTGACGTGTTTTGGGGTCTCCATTAGGTTTTGTTGTGTTCTTGTTTGTCATTATGTTAAATAGGTGTGGATTGTGGGTTTTGGAGAAGATCAGGTAGGTTTAGGGTGGTTTTGGGGTGGATCTATGGTTTTGGGGGATTTTCTTCCAGTTTTGGGGGTGATGCCGTTCTTGTTTGTGGTGTTTTTGACGTTTTTTGGGGTCTCTGTTGGGTTTTGTTGTGTTCTCGTTGGTCATCGTGTTGGAAAAGGGTAAATTGTGGGTTTTGGAGGACATCAGTTAGGTTTAGGGTGGTTTTGGGGTGGATCTATGGTTTTGGCGTATTTTCTTCCAGTTTTGGGGGTGATGCCGATATTTTTGGGGTGTTTTTGACGTGTTTTGTGGTCTCCATAAGGTTTTGTTGTGTTCTTGTTTGTCATTATGTTAAATAGGAGTGGATTGTGGGTTTTGGAGAAGATCAGGTAGGTTTCGGGTGGTTTTGGGGTGGATCTATGGTTTTGGCGTATTTTCTTCCAGTTTTGGGGGTGATGCCGTTCTTGTTTGGGTGTTTTTGACGTTTTTTGGGTCTGTGTTGGGTTTTGTTGGGTTCTCGTTGGTCATCGTGTTGGATAAGGGTAAATTGTGGGTTTTGGAGAACATCAGGTAGGTGTTGGGTGGTTTTGGGGTGGATCTATGGTTTTGGGGGATTTTCTTCCGGTTTTGGGGGTGATGCCATTTTTGTTTGGGTGTTTTTTAAGTTTTTGGGGTCTGTGTTTGGTTTTGTTGGGTTCTCGTTGGTCATCATGGTGGAAAAGTGTAAATTGTGAGTTTTGTAGAACATCAGGTAGGTTTAGGGTGGTTTTGGGGTGGATCTATGGGTTTTGGGGGATTTTCTTCCAGTTTTGTGGGTGATACCGATATTTTTTGAGGTGTTTTTGACGTGTTTTGGGGTCTCCATTAGGTTTTGTTTTGTTCTTGTTTGTCATTATTTTAAATAGGAGTGGATTGTGGGTTTTTGGAGAAGATCAGGTAGGTTTAGGGTGGTTTTGGGGTGGGATCTATGGGTTTTGGCGATTTTCTTCCAGTTTTGGGGGTGATGCGTTCTTGTTTGGGGTGTTTTTGACGTTTTTTGGGGTCTCTGTTGGGTTTTGTTGTGTTCTCGTTGGTCATCGTGTTGGAAAAGGGTTAAATTGTGGGTTTTGGAGAACATCAGGTAGGTGTTGGGTGGTTTTGGGGTGGATCTATGGTTTTGGGGGATTTTCTTCCAGTTTTGGGGGTGATGCCGTTCTTGTTTGGGGTGTTTTTGACGTTTTTTGGGGTCTCTGTTGGGTTTTGTTGTGTTCTCGTTGGTCATCGTGTTGTAAAAGTGTAAATTGTGGGTTTTGGAGAACATCAGGTAGGTTTTGGGTGTTTTTGGGGTGGATCTATGGTTTTGGGGGATTTTCTTCCGGTTTTGGGGGTGATGCCGATCTTGTTTGGGGTGTTTTTGACGTTTTTTGGGGTCTCTGTTGGGTTAGTTGGGTTCTCGTTGTTCATCGTGTTGGAAAAGGGTAAATTGTGGGGTTTTGGAGAAGATCAGGTAGGTTTCGGGTGGTTTTGGGGTGGATCTATGGTTTTGGGGGATTTTCTTCCAGTTTTGGGGGTGATGCCATTTTTGTTTGGGGTGTTTTTTAATGTTTTTGGGGTCTCTGT
>NW_028137312.1:286191-294191 GCF_965140915.1 Aythya marila | reverse complement strand
GGTCTCTGTTGGGTTCTGTTGGGTTCTCGTTGCTCATCGTGTTGGAAAAGGGTAAATTGTGGTTTTGGAGAACATCAGGTAGGTTTAGGGTGTCTTTGGGGGTGGATCTATGGTTTTGGGGGATTTTCTTCCAGTTTTGGGGGTGATGCCGTTCTTGTTTGGGGTGTTTTTGACGTTTTTGGGGTCTCTGTTGGGTTCTGTTGGGTTCTCGTTGGTCATCGTGTTGTAAAAGTGTAAATTGTGGGTTTTGGAGAACATCAGGTAGGTTTAGGGTGTCTTTGGGGTGGATCTATGGGGATTTTCTTCCAGTTTTGGGGGTGATGCCGTTCTTGTTTGGGGTTTTTTGACGTTTTTTGGGGTCTCTGTTGGGTTCTGTTGGGTTCTCGTTGGTTATCATGGTGGAAAAGGGTAAATTGTGGTTTTTGGAGAACATCAGGTAGGTTTAGGGTGGTTTTGGGGTGGATCTATGGTTTTGGGGTGTTTTCTTCCAGTTTTGGGGGTGATGCCGATATTTTTTGGGGTGTTTTTTACGTGTTTTGGGGTCTCCATTAGGTTTTGTTGGGTTCTTGTTTGTCATTATGTTAAATAGGTGTGGATTGTGGTTTTTGGAGAACATCAGGTAGTTTTAGGGTGTCTTTGGGGTGGATCTATGGTTTTGGGGGATTTTCTTCCAGTTTTGGTGGTGATGCCGTTCTTGTTTGGGGTGTTTTTGACGTTTTTTGGGGTCTCTGTTGGGTTCTGTTGGGTTCTCGTTGGTCATCGTGTTGGAAAAGGGTAAATTGTGGTTTTTGGAGAAGATCAGGTAGGTTTAGGGTGGTTTTGGGGTGGATCTATGGTTTTGGGGGATTTTCTTCCAGTTTTGGTGGTGATGCCGTTCTTGTTTGGGGTATTTTTTAAGGTTTTTGTGGTCTCTGTTTGGTTTTGTTGGGTTCTCGTTGGTCATTGTGTTGTAAAAGTGTAAATTGTGGGTTTTGGAGAACTTCAGGTAGGTTTAGGGGGAGTTTTCGCGTGGATTCATGGTATTTGGGGTTTTCTTCTTTTTGGGGGAGTGATCCTCTCCTTTCTTCGGGTGATTTTGAAGTGTTTTGGGGTTTCCGTTGCGTTTCGTTGAATTCCTAATGTGTTTTATGGTGGTTTGGAGTGTGCTTTGGGATTAGGAGAACATCAGGTAGGTTTAGGGTGTCTTTGGGGTGGATCTATGGTATTTGGGGTTTTCTTCTATTTTTTGGCGTGATCCTGTTCTTTTTTGGGGTGTATTTGAAGTGTTTTGGGGTCTCCGTTGGGTTTTGTTTGGTTCTCGTTGGTCATCATGGTGGAAAAGGGTAAATTGCGGGTTTTGGAGAAGATCAGGTAGGTTTAGGGTGGTTTTGGGGTGGATCTATGGTTTTGGCGTATTTTCTTCCAGTTTTGGGGGTGATCCTTTTCTTGTTTGGGGTGTTTTTGACGTGTTTTGGTGTCTCCATTAGGTTTTGTTGGGTTCTTGTTTGTCATTATGTTAAATAGGTGTGGATTGTGGGTTTTGGAGAAGATCAGGTAGTTTTAGGGTGGTTTTGGGGTGGATCTATGGTTTTGGGGGATTTTCTTCCAGTTTTGGTGGTGATGCCGTTCTTGTTTGGGGTGTTTTTGAAGTTTTTTGGGGTCTCTGTTGGGTTCTGTTGGGTTCTCGTTGGTCATCGTGTTGGAAAAGTGTAAATTGTGGTTTTTGGAGAACATCAGGTAGGTTTAGGGTGGTTTTGGGGTGGATCTATGGTTTTGGGGGATTTTCTTCCAGTTTTGGGGGTGATGCCGTTCTTGTTTGGGGTGTTTTTGACGTTTTTTGGGGTCTCCGTTCGGTTCTGTTGGGTTCTCGTTGGTCATCGTGTTGGAAAAGGGTAAATTGTGGTTTTTGGAGAAGATCAGGTAGGTTTAGGGTGTCTTTGGGGTGGATCTATGGTTTTGGGGGATTTTCTTCCAGTTTTGGGGGTGATGCCGTTCTTGTTTGGGGTGTTTTTGACGTGTTTTGGTGTCTCCATTAGGTTTTGTTGGTTTCTTGTTTGACATTATGTTAAATAGGTGTGGATTGTGGGTTTTGGAGAAGATCAGGTAGGTTTAGGGTGGTTTTGGGGTGGATCTATGGTTTTGGGGGATTTTCTTCCAGTTTTGGTGGTGATGCCGTTCTTGTTTGGGGTGTTTTTGACGTTTTTTGGGGTCTCTGTTGGGTTCTGTTGGGTTCTCGTTGGTCATCGTGTTGGAAAAGGGTAAATTGTGGTTTTTGGAGAACATCAGGTAGGTTTAGGGTGTCTTTGGGGTGGATCTATGGTTTTGGGGGATTTTCTTCCAGTTTTGGTGGTGATGCCGTTCTTGTTTGGGGTGTTTTTGACGTTTTTTGGGGTCTCTGTTGGGTTCTGTTGGGTTCTCGTTGGTCATCGTGTTGTAAAAGTGTAAATTGTGGGTTTTGGAGAACATCAGGTAGGTTTAGGGTGTCTTTGGGGTGGATCTATGGTTTTGGGGGATTTTCTTCCAGTTTTGGGGGTGATGCCGTTCTTGTTTGGGGTTTTTTGACGTTTTTTGGGGTCTCTGTTGGGTTCTGTTGGGTTCTCGTTGGTTATCATGGTGGAAAAGGGTAAATTGTGGTTTTTGGAGAACATCAGGTAGGTTTAGGGTGGTTTTGGGGTGGATCTATGGTTTTGGGGTGTTTTCTTCCAGTTTTGGGGGTGATGCCGATATTTTTTGGGGTGTTTTTTACGTGTTTTGGGGTCTCCATTAGGTTTTGTTGGGTTCTTGTTTGTCATTATGTTAAATAGGTGTGGATTGTGGTTTTTGGAGAACATCAGGTAGTTTTAGGGTGTCTTTGGGGTGGATCTATGGTTTTGGGGGATTTTCTTCCAGTTTTGGTGGTGATGCCGTTCTTGTTTGGGGTATTTTTTAAGGTTTTTGTGGTCTCTGTTTGGTTTTGTTGGGTTCTCGTTGGTCATTGTGTTGTAAAAGTGTAAATTGTGGGTTTTGGAGAACTTCAGGTAGGTTTAGGGGGAGTTTTCGCGTGGATTCATGGTATTTGGGGTTTTCTTCTTTTTGGGGGAGTGATCCTCTCCTTTCTTCGGGTGATTTTGAAGTGTTTTGGGGTTTCCGTTGCGTTTCGTTGAATTCCTAATGTGTTTTATGGTGGTTTGGAGTGTGCTTTGGGATTAGGAGAACATCAGGTAGGTTTAGGGTGTCTTTGGGGTGGATCTATGGTATTTGGGGTTTTCTTCTATTTTTTGGCGTGATCCTGTTCTTTTTTGGGGTGTATTTGAAGTGTTTTGGGGTCTCCGTTGGGTTTTGTTTGGTTCTCGTTGGTCATCATGGTGGAAAAGGGTAAATTGCGGGTTTTGGAGAAGATCAGGTAGGTTTAGGGTGGTTTTGGGGTGGATCTATGGTTTTGGCGTATTTTCTTCCAGTTTTGGGGGTGATCCTTTTCTTGTTTGGGGTGTTTTTGACGTGTTTTGGTGTCTCCATTAGGTTTTGTTGGGTTCTTGTTTGTCATTATGTTAAATAGGTGTGGATTGTGGGTTTTGGAGAACATCAGGTAGGTTTAGGGTGGTTTTGGGGTGGATCTATGGTTTTGAGGGATTTTCTTCCAGTTTTGGTGGTGATGCCGTTCTTGTTTGGGGTGTTTTTGAAGTTTTTTGGGGTCTCTGTTGGGTTCTGTTGGGTTCTCGTTGGTCATCGTGTTGGAAAAGTGTAAATTGTGGTTTTTGGAGAACATCAGGTAGGTTTAGGGTGGTTTTGGGGTGGATCTATGGTTTTGGGGGATTTTCTTCCAGTTTTGGGGGTGATGCCGTTCTTGTTTGGGGTGTTTTTGACGTTTTTTGGGGTCTCCGTTCGGTTCTGTTGGGTTCTCGTTGGTCATCGTGTTGGAAAAGGGTAAATTGTGGTTTTTGGAGAAGATCAGGTAGGTTTAGGGTGTCTTTGGGGTGGATCTATGGTTTTGGGGGATTTTCTTCCAGTTTTGGGGGTGATGCCGTTCTTGTTTGGGGTGTTTTTGACGTGTTTTGGTGTCTCCATTAGGTTTTGTTGGTTTCTTGTTTGACATTATGTTAAATAGGTGTGGATTGTGGGTTTTGGAGAAGATCAGGTAGGTTTAGGGTGGTTTTGGGGTGGATCTATGGTTTTGGGGGATTTTCTTCCAGTTTTGGTGGTGATGCCGTTCTTGTTTGGGGTGTTTTTGACGTTTTTTGGGGTCTCTGTTGGGTTCTGTTGGGTTCTCGTTGGTCATCGTGTTGGAAAAGGGTAAATTGTGGTTTTTGGAGAACATCAGGTAGGTTTAGGGTGTCTTTGGGGTGGATCTATGGTTTTGGGGGATTTTCTTCCAGTTTTGGTGGTGATGCCGTTCTTGTTTGGGGTGTTTTTGACGTTTTTTGGGGTCTCTGTTGGGTTCTGTTGGGTTCTCGTTGGTCATCGTGTTGTAAAAGTGTAAATTGTGGGTTTTGGAGAACATCAGGTAGGTTTAGGGTGTCTTTGGGGTGGATCTATGGTTTTGGGGGATTTTCTTCCAGTTTTGGGGGTGATGCCGTTCTTGTTTGGGGTTTTTTGACGTTTTTTGGGGTCTCTGTTGGGTTCTGTTGGGTTCTCGTTGGTTATCATGGTGGAAAAGGGTAAATTGTGGTTTTTGGAGAACATCAGGTAGGTTTAGGGTGGTTTTGGGGTGGATCTATGGTTTTGGGGTGTTTTCTTCCAGTTTTGGGGGTGATGCCGATATTTTTTGGGGTGTTTTTTACGTGTTTTGGGGTCTCCATTAGGTTTTGTTGGGTTCTTGTTTGTCATTATGTTAAATAGGTGTGGATTGTGGTTTTTGGAGAACATCAGGTAGTTTTAGGGTGTCTTTGGGGTGGATCTATGGTTTTGGGGGATTTTCTTCCAGTTTTGGTGGTGATGCCGTTCTTGTTTGGGGTGTTTTTGACGTTTTTTGGGGTCTCTGTTGGGTTCTGTTGGGTTCTCGTTGGTCATCGTGTTGGAAAAGGGTAAATTGTGGTTTTTGGAGAAGATCAGGTAGGTTTAGGGTGGTTTTGGGGTGGATCTATGGTTTTGGCGGATTTTCTTCCAGTTTTGGGGGTGATGCCGTTCTTGTTTGGGGTGTTTTTGACGTTTTTTGGGGTCTCCTTTGGGTTTTGTTGGGTTCTCGTTGGTTATCATGGTGGAAAAGTGTAAATTGTGGGTTTTGGAGAACATCAGGTAGGTTTAGGGTGGTTTTGGGGTGGATCTATGGTTTTGGCGTATTTTCTTCCGGTTTTGGGGGTGATGCCGATATTTTTTGGGGTGTTTTTTACGTGTTTTGGGGTCTCCATTAGGTTTTGTTGGGTTCTTGTTTGTCATTATGTTAAATAGGAGTGGATTGTGGGTTTTGGAGAACATCAGGTAGTTTTAGGGTGGTTTTGGGGTGGATCTATGGTTTTGGGGGATTTTCTTCCAGTTTTGGTGGTGATGCCATTCTTGTTTGGGGTGTTTTTGACGTTTTTTGGGGTCTCTGTTGGGTTCTGTTGGGTTCTCGTTGGTCATCGTGTTGGAAAAGGGTAAATTGTGGTTTTTGGAGAACATCAGGTAGGTTTAGGGTGGTTTTGGGGTGGATCTATGGTTTTGGGGGATTTTCTTCCAGTTTTGGTGGTGATGCCGTTCTTGTTTGGGGTATTTTTTAAGGTTTTTGTGGTCTCTGTTTGGTTTTGTTGGGTTCTCGTTGGTCATTGTGTTGTAAAAGTGTAAATTGTGGGTTTTGGAGAACTTCAGGTAGGTTTAGGGGGAGTTTTCGCGTGGATTCATGGTATTTGGGGTTTTCTTCTTTTTGGGGGAGTGATCCTCTCCTTTCTTCGGGTGATTTTGAAGTGTTTTGGGGTTTCCGTTGCGTTTCGTTGAATTCCTAATGTGTTTTATGGTGGTTTGGAGTGTGCTTTGGGATTAGGAGAACATCAGGTAGGTTTAGGGTGTCTTTGGGGTGGATCCATGGTATTTGGGGTTTTCTTCTATTTTTTGGCGTGATCCTGTTCTTTTTTGGGGTGTATTTGAAGTGTTTTGGGGTCTCCATTGGGTTTTGTTTGGTTCTCGTTGGTCATCATGGTGGAAAAGGGTAAATTGCGGGTTTTGGAGAAGATCAGGTAGGTTTAGGGTGGTTTTGGGGTGGATCTATGGTTTTGGCGTATTTTCTTCCAGTTTTGGGGGTGATCCTTTTCTTGTTTGGGGTGTTTTTGACGTGTTTTGGTGTCTCCATTAGGTTTTGTTGTGTTCTTGTTTGTCATTATGTTAAATAGGTGTGGATTGTGGGTTTTGGAGAACATCAGGTAGGTTTAGGGTGGTTTTGGGGTGGATCTATGGTTTTGGGGGATTTTCTTCCAGTTTTGGGGGTGATGCCGTTCTTGTTTGGGGTGTTTTTGACGTTTTTTGGGGTCTCTGTTGGGTTCTGTTGGGTTCTCATTGGTCATCGTGTTGGAAAAGGGTAAATTGTGGTTTTTGGAGAAGATCAGGTAGGTTTAGGGTGGTTTTGGGGTGGATCTATGGTTTTGGCGTATTTTCTTCCAGTTTTGGGGGTGATCCTTTTCTTGTTTGGGGTATTTTTGACGTTTTTTGGGGTCTCCGTTGGGTTTTGTTGGGTTCTCGTTTGTTATCATGGTGGAAAAGGGTAAATTGTGGGTTTTGGAGAAGATCAGGTAGGTTTAGGGTGGTTTTGGGGTGGATCTATGGTTATGGGGGATTTTCTTCCAGTTTTGGGGGTGATGCCGATATTTTCTGTGGTGTTTTTTACGTGTTTTGGGGTCTCCATTAGGTTTTGTTGGGTTCTTGTTTGTCATTATGTTAAATAGGAGTGGATTGTGGGTTTTGGAGAACATCAGGTAGTTTTAGGGTGGTTTTGGGGTGGATCTATGGTTTTGGGGGATTTTCTTCCAGTTTTGGTGGTGATGCCGTTCTTGTTTGGGGTGTTTTTGACGTTTTTTGGGGTCTCTGTTTGGTTTTGTTGGGTTCTCGTTGGTCATCGTGTTGTAAAAGTGTAAATTGTGGGTTTTGGAGAACTTCAGGTAGGTTTAGGGGGAGTTTTCGCGTGGATTCATGGTATTTGGGGTTTTCTTCTTTTTGGGGGAGTGATCCTCTCCTTTCTTCGGGTGATTTTGAAGTGTTTTGGGGTTTCCGTTGCGTTTCGTTGAATTCCTAATGTGTTTTATGGTGGTTTGGAGTGTGCTTTGGGATTAGGAGAACATCAGGTAGGTTTAGGGTGTCTTTGGGGTGGATCTATGGTATTTGGGGTTTTCTTCTATTTTTTGGCGTGATCCTGTTCTTTTTTGGGGTGTATTTGAAGTGTTTTGGGGTCTCCGTTGGGTTTTGTTTGGTTCTCGTTGGTCATCATGGTGGAAAAGGGTAAATTGTGGGTTTTGGAGAAGATCAGGTAGGTTTAGGGTGGTTTTGGGGTGGATCTATGGTTTTGGCGTATTTTCTTCCAGTTTTGGGGGTGATCCTTTTCTTGTTTGGGGTGTTTTTGACGTGTTTTGGTGTCTCCATTAGGTTTTGTTGGGTTCTTGTTTGTCATTATGTTAAATAGGTGTGGATTGTGGGTTTTGGAGAACATCAGGTAGTTTTAGGGTGGTTTTGGGGTGGATCTATGGTTTTGAGGGATTTTCTTCCAGTTTTGGGGGTGATGCCGTTCTTGTTTGGGGTGTTTTTGACGTTTTTTGGGGTCTCTGTTGGGTTCTGTTGGGTTCTCGTTTGTCATCGTGTTGGAAAAGGGTAAATTGTGGGTTTTGGAGAACATCAGGTAGGTTTAGGGTGTCTTTGGGGTGGATCTATGGTTTTGGGGGATTTTCTTCCAGTTTTGGTGGTGATGCCGTTCTTGTTTGGGGTGTATTTGAAGTGTTTTGGGGTCTCCGTTGGGTTTTGTTGGGTTCTCGATGGTTATCATGGTGGAAAAGAGTAAATTGTGGGTTTTGGAGAAGATCAGGTAGGTTTAGGGTGGTTTTGGGGTGGATCTATGGTTTTTTTATTAGTGTTCTCTTAGGGTTAGGGTT
>NW_028137312.1:185000-187500 GCF_965140915.1 Aythya marila | reverse complement strand
AACCATAAACTTAACCCTAAGAGAACCCTAGCCCTAACCGTAAACATAACCCTAACCCTAATCCAAACCCGAACATAACCCTAACCCTAAGCCTAAGAGTAACCCTAATCCTAACCCTAACCCTAACCCTAACCCTACGCTGAACCGTAACCCTAACCCTAAGAGAACCCTAACCCTAACCCTAACCCTAACCCTAACCCTAACCCTAACCCTAACCCTAAACCTAAACCTAACCCTAACCCTAACCCTAACCAAAACACAAACAGAAATCTAAACCTAACCCTAACCCTAATGCTAACCCTAAGCCTTAACATAACCCTAACCCTAACCCTAACCCTAACCCTAATCCTAACCCTAACATAACCCTAAACCTAAAGCTAACTCTAACCCTAAGCCTTACCCTAACCCTAACCTAACCCTAACCCTAAGAGAACCCTAGCCCTAACCGTAACCGTAACGCTAACCCTAATCGTAACCCTAACCATAACCCTAAGCATAACCCTAACCCAAACCCTAACCCTAACCCTAAACCTAATCCTACCCTAACCCTATACAGAATCCTAACCCTAAACCTAGTGCTACACATAACCCTTACCCTGAACATAACCCTAACCCTAATCCTAATCCTAACACTAATACTAACCATATCTCTAACCCTAACCCTAACCCAATCCTAACCCTAACCCTAACCCTAAACCTAACCCAAAACCAAACTCTAACCCTAACCCTAACCTTACCCTAACACTAACACTAACCCTTAACCTAACCCTAACCCTAACCCTAACCCTAACCCTAGCCCTAAACCTAACCCTAACCCTTACCCAAACCCTAACCCTAACCCTAAACCTAACCCTAACCCTAACCCTAACCATAACCCTAACCAAAACACAAACAGAATTCCAAACCTAACCCTAACCCTAAAGCTAACCCTAAGCCTTAACATAACCCTAACCCTAACCCTAACCCTAACGCTAACCCTAATCCTAACCCTAACCCTTACCCTAACCCTAAACCTAAACCTAAGAAATCACTAACCCTAAACCTAACCCTAACCCTAAGAGAACCCTAAACCTAACCCTAACCCTAACCCTAACCCTAACCCTAACCCTAACCCTAACCCTAACCCTAACCCTAACTTTAACCCTAACCCTTACCCTAACCCTAAACCTAAACCTAAGAAATCACTAACCCTAAACCTAACCCTAACCCTAAGAGAACCATAACCCTAACCCTAACCCTAACCCGAAACCTAACACTAACCCTAACTCTAAACCTAACTCTAACCATAACACTAACTCTAAGAGAACACTAACCCTAACCCTAAAACTAACCCTAACACTAACCTTAATCCTAACCCTAACCCTAACCCTAACCCTGAACCTAACCCTAACCCTAACCCTACCCCTAACGCTAAACCTAACCCTAACCATAACCCTAACCCTAATCCTAATCCTAACCCTAACCCTAACCCAAACCCTAAGAGAACACTAATCCTAAACCTAACCATAATCCTAACCCTAACCCTAACCCTAACCTTAAGAGAACACTAATCCTAACCCTAACCCTAATCCTAACCCTAATCCTAACCCTAACCCTTACCCTAACCCTAAACCTAAACCTAAGAAATCACTAACCCTAAACCTAACCCTAACCCTAAGAGAACCCTAAACCTAACCCTAACCCTAACCCTAACCCTAACCCTAACCCTAACCCTAACCCTAACTTTAACCCTAACCCTTACCCTAACCCTAAACCTAAACCTAAGAAATCACTAACCCTAAACCTAACCCTAACCCTAAGAGAACCATAACCCTAACCCTAACCCTAACCCGAAACCTAACACTAACCCTAACTCTAAACCTAACTCTAACCATAACACTAACTCTAAGAGAACACTAACCCTAACCCTAAAACTAACCCTAACACTAACCTTAATCCTAACCCTAACCCTAACCCTAACCCTGAACCTAACCCTAACCCTAACCCTACCCCTAACGCTAAACCTAACCCTAACCATAACCCTAACCCTAATCCTAATCCTAACCCTAACCCTAACCCAAACCCTAAGAGAACACTAATCCTAAACCTAACCATAATCCTAACCCTAACCCTAACCCTAACCCTAAGAGAACACTAATCCTAAACCTAACCCAAACCCTAACCCTAACCCTTACCCTAACACTAACCCTAAACCTAAGAGAACCCTAACCCTAACGCTAACCATAACCCTAACCCTAACCCTAAGAGAACACTAACTCTAACCCTAACCCTAACCCTAACCCTAACCCTAACCCTAACCCTAACCCTAACCCTAACCATAACCCTAAGAGAACCCTAACCCTAACCCTAACCCTAAGCCTAACCCTAAACCTAACCCTAAACCTAACCCTAACCCTAACCCTAACCCTAACCCTAACCCTAACCCTAACCCTAACCCTAACCATAACCCTAAGAGAACCCTAACCCTAACCCTAACCCTAAGCCTAACCCTAAACCTAAC
>NW_028137312.1:160000-162500 GCF_965140915.1 Aythya marila | reverse complement strand
AACCTAACCCTAACCCTAATCCTAACCCTAACCCTAACCCTAACACTAACCCTAAACCTAAGAGAACCCTAAACCTAAACCTAACCCTATCCCTAGCCCTAACCCTAACCCTAACCCTAACACTAACCCTAACCCTAACCCTAACCTTAACCCTAACATTAACCCTAACCCTAACCCTAACCCTAACCCTATGAGAACCCTAACCCTAACCCTAAGAGAAAACTAACCCTAACCCTAAGAGAACTCTAACCTTAACCCTAACCCTAACCCTAACCCTAACCCCAAACCTAACCCTAACCCTATCCCTAACCCTAAGCCTAACCCTAACCTTAACCCTAACCCTAAGTGAACGCGAACTCTAAGAGAACCCTAACCCTAACCCTAAGAGAACCCTAACCCTAACAATAACCCTAACTCTAAGAGAACCCTAACCCTAACCCTAACCCTAACCCTAACCCTAACCCTAACCCTAACCCTAATCCTAAGAGAACACTAACCCTAACCTTAACCCTAACCCTAAGAGAACACTAACCCTAACCCTAACCCTAACCCTAACCCTAACCCTAACCCTAACCCTAACCCTAACCCTAACCCTAACGCTAAGAGAACCCTTACCCTAACCCTAACCCTAACCCTAACCCTAACCCTAACCCTAACCCTAACCCTAACCCTAACCCTAACCCTAACCCTAACCCTAACCCTAACCCTAAGAGAACCCTTACCCTAACCTAACCCTAACCCTAACCCTAACCCTAACCCTAACCCTAACCCTAACCCTAACCCTAACCCTAACCCTAACCCTAACTCAAACCTTAACTCTTACCCTAACCCTAACCCTAACCCTAACCCTAACCCTAACACTAAGAGAACCCTGACCCTAACCCTAACCCTAAACCTAACCCTAACCCTAACCTTAACCCTAACCCTAAGAGAACACTAACCCTAAACCTAACCGTAAAACTAATCCTAACCGTAACCGTAACCCTAACCCTAAACCTAACCCTAACCCTAACCCTAACCCTAACCCTAACCATAACCCTAACCCTAACCCTAAACCTAACCCTAACCCTAACCCTAACCCTAAGAGAACACTAACCCTAACCCTAACCCTAACCCTAACCCTAACCCTAACCCTAACCCTAACCCTAACCCTAACCCTAACCCTAACCCTAACCCTAACCCTAAGAGAACCCTTACCCTAACCCTAACCCTAACCCTAACCCTAACCCTAACCCTAACCCTAACCCTAACCCTAACCCTAACCCTAACCCTAAGAGAACCCTAACCCTAACCCTAACCCTAACTCAAACCCTAACTCTTACCCTAACCCTAACACTAACCCTAACCCTAACCCTAACACTAAGAGAACCCTGACCCTAACCCTAACCCTAAACCTAACCCTAACCCTAACCTTAACCCTAACCCTAAGAGAACACTAACCCTAAACCTAACCCTAACCCTATTCCTAACCGTAACCGAAACCGTAACCCTAACCCTAACCCTAACCCTAACCCTAACCCTAACCCTAACCCTAACCCTAACCCTAACCCTAACCATAACCCTAGCCCTAACCCTAAACCTAACCGTAACGCTAACCCTAACCCTAAGAGAACACTAACGCTAACCCTAACCCTAACCCTAACCCTAACCCTAACCCTAACCCTAACCCTAACCCTAACCCTAACCCTAATCCTAACCCTAACCCTAACCCTAACCCTAACCCTAACCCTAACCCTAAACCTAAACCTAAGAGATCACTAACCCTAACCCTAACCCTAACTCTAACCCTAACCCTAACCCTAACCCTAAACCTAACACTAACCCTAACTCTAAACCTAACTCTAACCATAACACTAACTCTAAGAGAACACTAACCCTAACCCTAAAACTAACCCTAACACTAACCTTAATCCTAACCCTAACCCTAACCCTAAACCTAAACCTAACCCTATCCAAACCCCTAACGCTAAACCTAACCCTAACCATAACCCTAACCCTAATCCTAATCCTAACCCTAACCCTAACCCAAACCCTAAGAGAACACTAATCCTAAACCTAACCCTAATCCTAACCCTAACCCTAACCCTAACCCTAAGAGAACACTAATCCTAAACCTAACCCTAACGCTAACTCTAACCCTAACCCTAATCCTAACACTAACCCTAACCCTAAGAGAACCTTAATCCTAAACCTAACCCTAACCCGAACCCTAACCCTAACCCTAACACTAACACTAACCCTAACCCTAACCTTAACCCTAACACTAACCCTTACCCTAACCCTAACCCTAACCCTATGAGAACCCTAACCCTAACCCTAAGAGAACAATAACCCTTACCCTAAGAGAACTCTAACCTTAACCCTAACCCTAACCCTAACCCTAACCCTAACCTAACCCTAACCCTAAACCTAACCCTAACACTATCCCTAACCCTAACCCTAACCCTAACCCTAACCTTAACCCTAACCCTAAGTGAACCCGAACTCTAACTCTAAGAGA
>NW_028137312.1:140000-142500 GCF_965140915.1 Aythya marila | reverse complement strand
CCTAACCCTTACCCTAAGCCTAACCCTAAGCCTAACCCTAACCCTAACCCTAAACCTAACCCTAACCCTAACCCTAAACCTAACCCTAAAATTAATCCTAACCCTAACCCTAACCCTAACCCTAACGCTAACCCTACCCCTAATCATAACCATAACCCTAACCCTAACCCTAAGAGAACCCTAACCCTAACCCTAATTGTAACCCTTTCCCTAACTCTAATCCTAACCCTAACCCTAACTCTAAGAGAACGCTAACCCTAACCCTAACACTAAACTTAATCCTAACCCTAAACCTAACCCTAACCCTAACCCTAACCCTAACCCTAATCCTAACCCTAACCATAACCCTAACCCTAACCCTAACCCTATTTCTAAGAGAACCCTAACCCTAACCATAAGAGAACACTAACCCTAATCCTAACCTAACCCTAAACCTAAACCTAAACGTAAGAGATCACTAACCCTAACCCTAACCCTAACCGTAACCCTAACCCTAACACTAACCCTAACCCTAACCCTAACCCTAACCCTAACCCTAACCCTAACCCTAACCTAACCCTAACCCTAACCAAAACCCTAACCCTAACCCTAACCCTAAGCCGAAGAGAACACTAACCCAAACCCTAACCCTAACCCTAACCCTAACCATAACCTTAACCCTAGCCCTAACCCTAACCCTAACCCTAACCCTAACCCTAAGAAAACCCTAACCCTAACCCTAACCCTAACCCTAATCCTAACCCTAACCCTAACCCAAAACCTACCCCTAACGCTAAACCTAACCCTTACCCTAACCCTAATCCTAATCCTAACCTTAAACCTAACCATAACCCTAAGAGAACACTAATCCTAACCCTAAACTAACCCTAACCCTAACCCTAACCCTAACCCTAACCCTAACCCTAACCCTAACCCTAATCCTAAGCCTAAGCCTAAGCCTAACCCTAACCCTAACCCTAACCCTAACCGTAACCCTAACCCTAACTCTAAGAGAACCCTAACACTAACCAGAAGAGAACCCTAACCCTAACCCTAACCGTAACCCTAACCCTAACTTTAACCCTAACCCTAAGAGAACCCTAACCCTAACCCTAATTGTAACCCTTTCCCTAACTCTAACCCTAACCCTAACCCTAACCCTAACTCTAAGAGATCACTAACCCTAAACCTAACACTAAAGTTAATCCTAATCCTAAACCTAACCCTAACCCTAACCCTAACCCTAACCCTAACCCTAACCCTAACCCTAACCATAACCCTAACCCTAACCCTAACCCTATCTCTAAGAGAACCCTAACCCTAACCATAAGAGAACCCTAACCCTAATCCTAACCCTAACCCTAAACCTAAACCTAAACGTAAGAGATCACTAACCCTAACCCTAACCCTAACTGTAACCCTAACCCTAACACTAACCCTAACCCTAACCCTAACCCTAACCCTAACCCTAACCCTAACCCTAACCCTAACCCTAACCCTAACCCTAACCCTAACCCTAACCCTAACCCTAACCCTAACCTAACCATAAACATAACCCTAACCCTAACCCTAACCCTAAGCCGAAGAGAACACTAACCCAAACCCTAACCCTAACCCTAACCCTAACCCTAACCCTAACCCTAACCCTAACCCTAACCCTAACCCTAACCCTAACCCTAACCCTACCCCTAACCCTAACCCTAACCCTAACCATAACCCTAACCCTAACCCTAACCCTAACCCTAACCCTAAGAAAACCCTAACCCTAACCCTAACCCTAACCCTAATCCTAACCCTAACCATAACCCAAAACCTACCCCTAACGCTAAACCTAACCCTTACCCTAACCCTAATCCTAATCCTAACCCTAACCCTAACCCTAATCCTAAGAGAACACTAATCCTAACCGTAACCTAACCCTAACCCTAACCCTAACCCTAACCCTAACCCTAACCCTAATCCTAAACCTAAGCCTAAGCCTAACCCTAACCCTAACCCTAACCCTAACCCTAATCCTAACCCTAACCCTAATACTAAGAGAACACTAACCCTAACCCTAACCCTAACCCTAAGAGAACCCTAACCCTAACCCTAACCCTAACCCTAACCCTAACCCTAACCCTAACCCTAACCCTAACCCTAACTCTAAGAGAACCCTAACCCTAACTATAAGAGAACCCTAATCGTAACCCTAACCCTAACCCTAACCCTTACCCTTATCCTAACCCTAAACCTAAACCTAAGAGATCACTAACCCTAACCCTAACCCTAAACCTAAACCTAAGAGATCACTAACCCTAACCCTAACCCTAACCCTAACCGTAACCGTAACCCTGACCCTAACCCTAACCCTAACCCTAAGAGAGCCCTAACCCTAACCCTAACCCTAACCTTAACTCTAAGAGAACGCTAACCAAAACCCTAACCCTAACGCTAACCGTAAACCTAACCCTAACCCTAACCCTAACCGTAACACTAACCCTAACCCTAACCCTAACCCTAAGCCTAAACCTAAGCCTAA
>NW_028137313.1:142500-145000 GCF_965140915.1 Aythya marila | reverse complement strand
CCCTAACCCTAACCCTAACCCTACCCTAACCCTAACCCTAACACTAACCCTAACCTTAAACCTAACCCTAACCCTAAACCTAACCCTAAGTGAACACTAAACCTAAACCTAACCCTAACCCTAATCCTAACCCTAAACGTAACCCTAACCCTAACCCTAAACCTAACCCTAACCCTAACCCTAACCCTAAGCCTAACCCTAACCCTAACCCTAAACCTAACCCTAACCCTAACCCTAAGAGAACCCTAACCCTAACCCTAACCTTAACCCTAACTCTAACCCTAACCCGAAGAGAACCCTAACCCTAACCCTAACCATAACCATAACCCTAACCCTAAGTGAACACTAACTCTAACCCTAACCCTAACACTAATCCTAACCCTAACCCTAATAGAACCCAAACCCTAAGCCTAACCCTAAGCCTAACCCTAAACCTAACCCTAAACCTAACCCTAACCCTAACCCTAACCCTAACCGTAACCCTAGACCTAACCCTAACCCTTACCCTAAACCTAATCCTAACCCTAAGAGAACACTATCCCTTACACTAACCATATCCCTAACACTAACCCTAACCCTAACCCTAACCCTAACCCTAACCCTAACCCTAACCCTAACATTAACCCTAAGCCTAAGCCTAACCCTAACCCTAACCCTAACCCTAAACATAAGAGAACACTAATCCTAACCCTAACCCTAAGAGAACCCTATCCGTAACCCTAACCCTAACCCTTACCATAACCCTAAACCTAAACCTAAGAGATCACTAACCGTAAGCCTAACCCTAACCCTAACCCTAACCCTAAACCTAACCCTAACCCTTACCCTACCCCTAACGCTAAACCTAACCCTAACCATAACCCTGACCTAAATCCTAATCTTAACCCTAACCCTAACCCTAACCCTAAGAGAACACTAATCGTAAACCTAACCCTAATCCTAACCCTAACCCTAACCCTAACCCTAAGAGAACACTAATCCTAAACTTAACCCTAACTCTAACCCTAACCGTAAGCCTAACCCTAAGCCTAACCCTAACATAACCCTAACCCTAACCCTAACCCTAACCCTAACCCTAACCCTAACCCTAACACTGACCCTAACCCTAACCCTAACCGTAACCCTAACCCTAAACCTAACCCTAACCATAACCCTAACCCTAACCCTAACCCTAATCCTAAGAGAACACTAACCCTAACCCTAACCCTAACACTGACCCTAACCCTAACCCTAACCCTAACCCTAACCCTAACCCTAACCCTAACCCTAACCCTAACCCTAACCCTAAGAGAACACTAACCCTAACCCTAACCCTAACCTTACCCTAACCCTAAACCTAAATCTAAGGGATCACTAACCCTAAACCTAACCCTAACCCTAAGAGAACCCTAACCCTAACCCTAACCCTAACCCTAACCCTAACCCTAAACCTAACACTAACCCTAACTCTAACCCTAACTTTAACCCTAACACTAACCTTAACCCTAACCCTAACCCTAACCCTAAACCTAACCCTAACCCTTACCCTACCCCTAACGCTAAACCTAAACCTAACCATAACCCTAACCCTAATCCTAAGCCTAATCCTAACCCTAACCCTAAGAGAACACTAATCCTAACCCTAATCCTAACCCTAACCCTAACCCTAACCCTAAGAGAACACTAATCCTAAACCTAACCCTAACGCTAACCCTAACCGTAAGCCTAACCCTAAGCCTAACCCTAACCTAACCCTAAACCTAACCCTAATCCCTAACCATAACCCTAACCCTAACCCTAACCCTAATCCTAAGAGAACACTAACCCTAACCCTAACCCTAACACTGACCCTAACCCTAACCCTAACCCTAACCCTAACCCTAAGAGAACACTAACTCTAACCCTAACCCTAACCTTACCCTAACCCTAAACCTAAATCTAAGAGATCACTAACCCTAAACCTAACCCTAACCCTAAGAGAACCCTAACCCTAACCCTAACCCTAACCCTAACCCTAACCCTAACCCTAACCCTAAACCTAACACTAACCCTAACTCTAACCCTAACACTAACCTTAACCCTAACCATAACCCTAACCCTACCCTAAACCTAACCCTAACCCTTACCCTACCCCTAACGCTAAACCTAAACCTAACCATAACCCTAACTCTAATCCTAATCCTAACCCTAACACTAACCCTAAGAGAACACTAATCCTAAACCTAACTCTAATCCTAACCCTAACCCTAACCCTAAGAGAACACTAATCCTAAACATAACCCTAACCCTAACCCTAACCCTAACCCTAACCCTAACGCTACACCTAACCATTACCCTAACCCTAACCCTAACCCTAACCCTAACCCTAACCCTAATCCTAACCCTAACCCTAATCCTAAACCTATCCCTAACCCTAACCCTAACACTAACCCTAACCCTAACCCTAAACCGAACCCTAACCCTAACCCTAACCCTAACACTAACCCTAACCTTAACCCTAACCCTAACCCTAAGAGAACCC
>NW_028137313.1:80000-82500 GCF_965140915.1 Aythya marila | reverse complement strand
AACCCTAACCCTAACCCTAACCCTAACCCTAAGACAACCCTAACCCTAACCCTAAGAGATCCCTAACCCTAACCTTAACCCTAACGCTAAGAGAAACCAAACCCTAACCCTAACCCTAACCCTATCTCTAAGAGAACCCTAAACCTAACCATAAGAGAACCCTAACCGTAACCGTTACCCTAACACTAACCCTTACCCTAACCCTAATCCTAACCATAACCTTAACCCTAAACCAAAGAGAACACTAAACCTAACCCTAACCCTAACCCTAACCCTAACCCGAACCCTAATACTAACCCTAACCTTAAACCTAAACCTAACCCTAACCCTAACCCTAAGAGAACACTAACCCTAACCCTAACCCTAACCCTAACCCTAAGAGAACCCTAACCCTAACCCTAACCCTAACCCTAAATCTAACCCTAACCATAACCCTAACCCTAACCCTAACCCTAACCCTAACCCTAAGCCTAAGAGAACCCTAACCCCAACCCTAACCCTAACCCTAACCCTAACCCTAACCCTAACCCAAAACCTACCCCTAACGTTAAACCTAACCCTAACCCTAACCCTAACCCTAATCCTAATCCTAACCTTAACCCTAACCTTAACCCTAGGAGAACACTAATCCTAACCCAAACCCTAACCCTAACCCTAACCCTAAACCTAACCCTAACCCTAACCCTAACCCTAACCCTAACTCTAAGAGAACCCTAACCCTAACCATAAGAGAACCCTAACCCTAACCCTAACCCTAACCCTAACCCTAACCCTAAACCTAACCCTAACCCTAACCCTAACGCTAACCCTAACCCTAACCCTAACCCTAACCCTAACCCTAACCCTAACCGTAAGCCTAACCCTAAGCCTAACCCTAAGCCTAACCCTAAGCCTAAGCCTAAGCCTAACCCTAACCCTAACCCTAACCCCAACCGTAACACTAACCCTAACACGAACCCTAAACCTAACCCTAACCCTAACCCTAACCCTAAACCTAACCCTAACCCTAACCCTAACCCTAACCCTAACCCTAACCCTAACCCTAACCCTACCCCTAACCCTAACCCTAACCCTAACCCTAACTCTAACCCTAACTCTAAGAGAACCCTAACCCTAACCATCAGAGAACCCTAACCGTAACCGTAACCGTAACCGTAACCCTAACCCTAACCCTAACCCTAACCCTAACCCTAACCCTAAACCTAACCCTAACTCTAAGCCTAAGAGAACACTAATCCAAACCCTAACCCTAACCCTAACCCTAACACTAACCCTAACCCTAACCCTAACCCTAACCCTAACGCTAACCCTAACCCTAACCCTAACCCTAAGAGAACCCTAACCCTAACACTAACCTTAGCCCTAACGCTAACCCTAAACCTAAAGCTAAGAAATCACTAACCCTAACCCTAACCCTAACCCTAACCCTAACCGTAACGCTAACCCTAACCCTAACCCTAACCCTAACCCTAACCCTAACCCTAACCGTAACCCTAACCCTAACACTAACCCTTAGAGAATACTAACCCTAACCCTAACCCTAACCCTAACCGTAACCCTAAACCTAACACTAACCCTAACCCTAACCCTAACCCTAACACTAAGATAACACTAACCCTAACCCTAACCCAAACCCTAAGAGAACCCCAACCCTAACCCTAATCCTAACCCTAACCCTAACCCTTATCCTAACCCTAAACCTAAACCTAAGAGATCACTAACACTATCCCTAACCCTAAACCTAAGAGAACCCTAACCCTAAACCTAACCCTAACCCTAACCCTAACCCTAACCCTAATCCTAACACTAACCCTAACCCTAACCCTAACCGTAACCCTTTTCCTAACTCTAACCCTAACCCTAAACCTAACCCTAACCCTAACCCTAACCCTAACCCTAACCCTAACCCTAACCCTAAACCTAACCCTAACCCTAACACTAACCCTAACCCTAACCCAAACCCTACACCTAACGCTAAACCTAACCCTAACCCTAATCCTAATCCTAATCCTAACCCTAACCCTAACCCTAACCCTAACCCTAACCCTAACCCAAACCCTAACCCTAACCCTTACCCTAACCCTAACCCTAACCCTAACCCTAACCCTAACCGTAACCCTACCCTAAGAGAATACTAACCCTAACCCAAACCCTAACCCTAACCCTAACCCTAACCCTAACCCTAACCCTAACCCTAAACCTAACCCTAACCCTAACCCTAACCCTAACCCTAAGAGAACACTAACCCTAACCCTAAACTTAATCCTAACCCTAACCCTTACCCTAACCCTAACCCTAATACTAATCCTAACCCTAACCCTAACCCTAACCCTAACCCTACCCCTAACCCTAACCCTAATCCTAACCCTACCCCTAACCCTAACCCTAAGAGAACCCTAACCCTAACCCTAACCCTAACTCTAACCCTAACCCAAAACATACCCCTAACGCTAAACCTAACCCTAACCCTAACCCTAACCCTAATCCTAACCCTAACCCT
>NW_028137314.1:0-25353 GCF_965140915.1 Aythya marila | reverse complement strand
GAAGAAAATCCGCCAAAACCATAGATCCACCCCAAAACTACCCTAAACCTACCTGATCTTCTCCAAAACCCACAATCCACTCCTATTTAACATAATGACAAACAAGAACACAACAAAACCTAATGGAGACCCCAAAACACGTCAAAAACACCCCAAACAAGAACAGCATCACCCCCAAAACTGGAAGAAAATCCCCCAAAACCATAGATCCACCCCAAAACCACCCTAAACCTACCTGATGTTCTCCAAAACCCACAATCCACTCCTATTTAACATAATGACCAACAAGAACACAACAAAACCTAATGGAGACTCCAAAACACGTCAAAAACACCCCAACAAATATCGGCATCACCCCCAAAACTGGAAGAAAATCCGCCAAAACCATAGATCCACCCCAAAACCACCCGAAACCTACCTGATCTTCTCCAAAACCCACAATCCACTCCTATTTAACATAATGACAGACAAGAACACAACAAAACCTAATGGAGACCCCAAAACACGTCAAAAACACCCCAACAAATATCGGCATCACCCCCAAAACTGGAAGAAAATCCGCCAAAACCATAGATCCACCCCAAAACCACCCTAAACCTACCTGATGTTCTCCAAAACCCACAATTTACCCTTTTCCAACACGATGACCAACGAGAACCCAACAAAACCCAACAGAGACCCCAAAAAACGTCAAAAACACCCCAAACTAGAACGGCAAAACCCCCAAAACTGGAAGAAAATACGCCAAAACCATAGATCCACCCCAAAACCACCCTAAAACTACCTGATCTTCTCCAAAACCCACAATCCACACCTATTTAACATAATGACAAACAAGAACCCAACAAAACCTAATGGAGACCCCAAAACACGTCAAAAACACCCCAACAAATATCGGCATCACCCCCAAAACTGGAAGAAAATCCGCCAAAACCATAGATCCACCCCAAAACCACCCTAAACCTACCTGATGTTCTACAAAACCCACAATCCACTCCTATTTAACATAATGACAAACAAGAACACAACAAAACCTAATGGAGACCCCAAAACACGTCAAAAACACCCCAAAAAATATCGGCATCACCCCCAAAACTCGAAGAAAATCCGCCAAAACCATAGATCCACCCCAAAACCACCCTAAACCTACCTGATGTTCTCCAAAACCCACAAATTACCCTTTTCCATCACGATGACCAACGAGAACCCAACAAAACCCAACAGAGACCCCAAAAAACGTCAAAAACACCCCAAACAAGAACGGCATCACCCCCAAAACTGGAAGAAAATACGCCAAAACCATAGATCCACCCCAAAACCACCCGAAACCTACCTGATCTTCTCCAAAACCCACAATCCACTCCTATTTAACATAATGACCAACAAGAACACAACAAAACCTAATGGAGACTCCAAAACACGTCAAAAACACCCCAACAAATATCGGCATCACCACCAAAACTGGAAGAAAATCCGCCAAAACCATAGATCCACCCCAAAACCACCCGAAACCTACCTGATCTTCTCCAAAACCCACAATCCACTCCTATTTAACATAATGACAAACAAGAACACAACAAAACCTAATGGAGACCCCAAAACACGTCAAAAACACCCCAACAAATATCGGCATCACCCCCAAAACTGGAAGAAAATCCGCCAAAACCATAGATCCACCCCAAAACCACCCGAAACCTACCTGATGTTCTCCAAAACCCACAATTTACACTTTTCCAACACGATGACCAACGAGAACACAACAAAACCCAACAGAGACCCCAAAAAACGTCAAAAGCACCCCAAACTAGAACGGCAAAACCCCCAAAACTGGAAGAAAATACGCCAAAACCATAGATCCACCCCAAAACTACCCTAAAACTACCTGATCTTCTCCAAAACCCACAATCCACACCTATTTAACATAATGACAAACAAGAACCCAACAAAACCTAATGGAGACCCCAAAACACGTCAAAAACACCCCAAAAAATATCGGCATCACCCCCAAAACTGGAAGAAAATACGCCAAAACCATAGATCCACACCAAAACCACCCTAAACCTACCTGATGTTCTCCAAAACCCACAATTTACACTTTTCCAACACGATGACCAACGAGAACCCAACAAAACCCAACAGAGACCCCAAAAACCTTAAAAAACACCCCAAACAAGAACGGCATCACCCCCAAAACTCGAAGAAAATCCGCCAAAACCATAGATCCACCCCAAAACCACCCTAAACCTACCTGATCTTCTCCAAAACCCACAATCCACACCTATTTAACATAATGACAAACAAGAACACAACAAAACCTAATGGAGACCCCAAAACACGTCAAAAACACCCCAAAAAATATCGGCGTCACCCCCAAAACTCGAAGAAAATCCGCCAAAATCATAGATCCATCCCAAAACCACCCTAAACCTACCTGATGTTCTCCAAAACCCACAATCCACTCCTATTTAACATAATGACAAACAAGAACACAACAAAACCTAATGGAGACCCCAAAACACGTCAAAAACACCCCAAAAAATATCGGCATCACCCCCAAAACTGGAAGAAAATCCGCCAAAACCATAGATCCACCCCAAAACCACCCTAAACCTACCTGATGTTCTCCAAAACCCACAAATTACCCTTTTCCATCACGATGACCAACGAGAACCCAACAAAACCCAACAGAGACCCCAAAAAACGTCAAAAACACCCCAAACAAGAACGGCATCACCCCCAAAACTGGAAGAAAATCCGCCAAAACCATAGATCCACCCCAAAACCACCCTAAACCTACCTGATGTTCTCCAAAACCCACAATCCACTCCTATTTAACATAATGACCAACAAGAACACAACAAAACCTAATGGAGACCCCAAAACACGTCAAAAACACCCCAAGAAATATCGGCATCACCCCCAAAACTCGAAGAAAATCCGCCAAAACCATAGATCCATCCCAAAACCACCCTAAACATACCTGATCTTCTCCAAAACCCACAATTAGCCTTTTCCAACACGATGACCAACGAGAACCCAACAAAACCCAACAGAGACCCCAAAAAACGTCAAAAACACCCCAAACAAGAACGGCATCACCCCCAAAACTGGAAGAAAATACGCCAAAACCATAGATCCATCCAAAACCACCCTAAACCTACCTGATGTTCTCCAAAACCCACAATCCACTCCTATTTAACATAATGACAAACAAGAACACAACAAAACCTAATGGAGACCCCAAAACACGTCAAAAACACCCCAAAAAATATCGGCATCACCCCCAAAACTGGAAGAAAATCCCCCAAAACCATAGATCCACCCCAAAACCACCCTAAACCTACCTGATGTTCTGCAAAACCCACAAATTACCCTTTTCCATCACGATGACCAACGAGAACCCAACAAAACCCAACAGAGACCCCAAAAAACGTCAAAAACACCCCAAACAAGAACGGCATCACCCCCAAAACTGGAAGAAAATCCGCCAAAACCATAGATCCACCCCAAAACCACCCGAAACCTACCTGATCTTCTCCAAAACCCACAATCCACTCCTATTTAACATAATGACCAACAAGAACACAACAAAACCTAATGGAGACTCCAAAACACGTCAAAAACACCCCAACAAATATCGCCATCACCACCAAAACTGGAAGAAAATCCGCCAAAACCATAGATCCACCCCAAAACCACCCGAAACCTACCTGATCTTCTCCAAAACCCACAATCCACTCCTATTTAACATAATGACAAACAAGAACACAACAAAACCTAATGGAGACCCCAAAACACGTCAAAAACACCCCAAAAAATATCGGCATCACCCCCAAAACTGGAAGAAAATACGCCAAAACCATAGATCCACCCCAAAACCACCCTACACCTACCTGATGTTCTCCAAAACCCACAATTTACCCTTTTCCAACACGATGACCAACGAGAACCCAACAAAACCCAACAGAGACCCCAAAAAACGTCAAAAACACCCCAAACTAGAACGGCAAAACCCCCAAAACTGGAAGAAAATACGCCAAAACCATAGATCCACCCCAAAACTACCCTAAACCTACCTGATCTTCTCCAAAACCCACAATCCACTCCTATTTAACATAATGACAAACAAGAACACAACAAAACCTAATGGAGACTCCAAAACACGTCAAAAACACCCCAAGAAATATCGGCATCACCCCCAAAACTGGAAGAAAATCCGCCAAAACCATAGATCCACCCCAAAACTACCCTAAACCTACCTGATCTTCTCCAAAACCCACAATCCACTCCTATTTAACATAATGACAAACAAGAACACAACAAAACCTAATGGAGACCCCAAAACATGTCAAAAACACCCCAAACAAGAACAGCATCACCCCCAAAACTGGAAGAAAATCCCCCAAAACCATAGATCCACCCCAAAACCACCCTAAACCTACCTGATCTTCTCCAAAACCCACAATCCACTCCTATTTAACATAATGACCAACAAGAACACAACAAAACCTAATGGAGACTCCAAAACACGTCAAAAACACCCCAACAAATATCGGCATCACCCCCAAAACTGCAAGAAAATACGCCAAAACCATAGATCCACCCCAAAACCACCCGAAACCTACCTGATCTTCTCCAAAACCCACAATCCACTCCTATTTAACATAATGACAGACAAGAACACAACAAAACCTAATGGAGACCCCAAAACACGTCAAAAACACCCCAAAAAATATCGGCATCACCCCCAAAACTGGAAGAAAATCCGCCAAAACCATAGATCCACCCCAAAACCACCCTAAACCTACCTGATGTTCTCCAAAACCCACAATTTACCCTTTTCCAACACGATGACCAACGAGAACCCAACAAAACCCAACAGAGACCCCAAAAAACGTCAAAAACACCCCAAACTAGAACGGCAAAACCCCCAAAACTGGAAGAAAATACGCCAAAACCATAGATCCACCCCAAAACCACCCTAAAACTACCTGATCTTCTCCAAAACCCACAATCCACACCTATTTAACATAATGACAAACAAGAACCCAACAAAACCTAATGGAGACCCCAAAACACGTCAAAAACACCCCAACAAATATCGGCATCACCCCCAAAACTGGAAGAAAATACGCCAAAACCATAGATCCACACCAAAACCACCCTAAACCTACCTGATGTTCTACAAAACCCACAATCCACTCCTATTTAACATAATGACAAACAAGAACACAACAAAACCTAATGGAGACCCCAAAACACGTCAAAAACACCCCAAAAAATATCGGCATCACCCCCAAAACTCGAAGAAAATCCGCCAAAACCATAGATCCACCCCAAAACCACCCTAAACCTACCTGATCTTCTCCAAAACCCACAAATTACCCTTTTCCATCACGATGACCAACGAGAACCCAACAAAACCCAACAGAGACCCCAAAAAACGTCAAAAACACCCCAAACAAGAACGGCATCACCCCCAAAACTAGAAGAAAATACGCCAAAACCATAGATCCACCCCAAAACCACCCGAAACCTACCTGATCTTCTCCAAAACCCACAATCCACTCCTATTTAACATAATGACCAACAAGAACACAACAAAACCTAATGGAGACTCCAAAACACGTCAAAAACAACACAAAAAATATCGCCATCACCACCAAAACTGGAAGAAAATCCGCCAAAACCATAGATCCACCCCAAAACCACCCGAAACCTACCTGATCTTCTCCAAAACCCACAATCCACTCCTATTTAACATAATGACAAACAAGAACACAACAAAACCTAATGGAGACCCCAAAACACGTCAAAAACACCCCAACAAATATCGGCATCACCCCCAAAACTGGAAGAAAATCCGCCAAAACCATAGATCCACCCCAAAACCACCCTACACCTATCTGATGTTCTCCAAAACCCACAATTTACCCTTTTCCAACACGATGACCAACGAGAACACAACAAAACCCAACAGAGACCCCAAAAAACGTCAAAAGCACCCCAAACTAGAACGGCAAAACCCCCAAAACTGGAAGAAAATACGCCAAAACCATAGATCCACCCCAAAACTACCCTAAAACTACCTGATCTTCTCCAAAACCCACAATCCACACCTATTTAACATAATGACAAACAAGAACCCAACAAAACCTAATGGAGACCCCAAAACACGTCAAAAACACCCCAACAAATATCGGCATCACCCCCAAAACTGGAAGAAAATACGCCAAAACCATAGATCCACACCAAAACCACCCTAAACCTACCTGATGTTCTCCAAAACCCACAATTTACACTTTTCCAACACGATGACCAACGAGAACCCAACAAAACCCAACAGAGACCCCAAAAACCTTAAAAAACACCCCAAACAAGAACGGCATCACCCCCAAAACTCGAAGAAAATCCGCCAAAACCATAGATCCACCCCAAAACCACCCTAAACCTACCTGATCTTCTCCAAAACCCACAATCCACACCTATTTAACATAATGACAAACAAGAACACAACAAAACCTAATGGAGACCCCAAAACACGTCAAAAACACCCCAAAAAATATCGGCGTCACCCCCAAAACTCGAAGAAAATCCGCCAAAATCATAGATCCATCCCAAAACCACCCTAAACCTACCTGATGTTCTCCAAAACCCACAATCCACTCCTATTTAACATAATGACAAACAAGAACACAACAAAACCTAATGGAGACCCCAAAACACGTCAAAAACACCCCAAAAAATATCGGCATCACCCCCAAAACTCGAAGAAAATCCGCCAAAACCATAGATCCACCCCAAAACCACCCTAAACCTACCTGATGTTCTCCAAAACCCACAAATTACCCTTTTCCATCACGATGACCAACGAGAACCCAACAAAACCCAACAGAGACCCCAAAACACGTCAAAAACACCCCAAACAAGAACGGCATCACCCCCAAAACTGGAAGAAAATCCGCCAAAACCATAGATCCACCCCAAAACCACCCTAAACCTACCTGATGTTCTCCAAAACCCACAATCCACTCCTATTTAACATAATGACCAACAAGAACCCAACAAAACCTAATGGAGACCCCAAAACACGTCAAAAACACCCCAAAAAATATCGGCATCACCCCCAAAACTCGAAGAAAATCTGCCAAAACCATAGATCCATCCCAAAACCACCCTAAACATACCTGATCTTCTCCAAAACCCACAATTAGCCTTTTCCAACACGATGACCAACGAGAACCCAACAAAACCCAACAGAGACCCCAAAAAACGTCAAAAACACCCCAAACAAGAACGGCATCACCCCCAAAACTGGAAGAAAATACGCCAAAACCATAGATCCACCCCAAAACCACCCTAAACCTACCTGATATTCTCCAAAACCCACAATCCAATCCTATTTAACATAATGACAAACAAGAACACAACAAAACCTAATGGAGACCCCAAAAAACGTCAAAAAAACCCGAAACAAGAACGGCATCACCCCCAAAACTGGAAGAAAATACGCCAAAACCATAGATCCACCCCAAAACCACCCTAAACCTACCTGATGTTCTCCAAAACCCACAATCCACACCTATTTAACATAATGACAAACAAGAACACAACAAAACCTAATGGAGACCCCAAAACACGTCAAAAACACCCCAAGAAATATCGGCATCACCCCCAAAACTGGAAGAAAATACGCCAAAACCATAGATCCACCCCAAAACCACCCTAAACCTACCTGATGTTCTCCAAAACCCACAATTTACACTTTTCCAACACGATGACCAACGAGAACCCAACAAAACCCAACAGAGACCCCAAAAACCTTAAAAAACACCCCAAACAAGAACGGCATCACCCCCAAAACTCGAAGAAAATCCGCCAAAACCATAGATCCACCCCAAAACCACCCTAAACCTACCTGATCTTCTCCAAAACCCACAATCCACACCTATTTAACATAATGACAAACAAGAACACAACAAAACCTAATGGAGACCCCAAAACACGTCAAAAACACCCCAAAAAATATCGGCGTCACCCCCAAAACTCGAAGAAAATCCGCCAAAATCATAGATCCATCCCAAAACCACCCTAAACCTACCTGATGTTCTCCAAAACCCACAATCCACTCCTATTTAACATAATGACAAACAAGAACACAACAAAACCTAATGGAGACCCCAAAACACGTCAAAAACACCCGAAACAAGAACGGCATCACCCCCAAAACTGGAAGAAAATCCGCCAAAACCATAGATCCACCCCAAAACCACCCTAAACCTACCTGATGTTCTCCAAAACCCACAATCCACTCCTATTTAACATAATGACCAACAAGAACACAACAAAACCTAATGGAGACCCCAAAACACGTCAAAAACACCCCAAAAAATATCGGCATCACCCCCAAAACTGGAAGAAAATACACCAAAACCATAGATCCACCCCAAAACCACCCTAAACCTACCTGATGTTCTCCAAAACCCACAATTTACCCTTTTCCAACACGATGACCAACGAGAACCCAACAAAACCCAACAGAGACCCCAAAAAACGTCAAAAACACCCCAAACAAGAACGGCATCACCCCCAAAACTCGAAGAAAATCCGCCAAAACCATAGATCCACCCCAAAACCACCCTAAACCTACCTGATGTTCTCCAAAACCCACAATCCACTCCTATTTAACATAATGACCAACAAGAACAAAACAACACCCAACGGAGACCCCAAAACACGTCCAAAACACCGGAAAAATAAAGAGGATCACGCCAAAAAATAGAAGAAAACCCCAAATACCATAGATTGACCCCAAAGACACCCTAAACCTACCTGATCTTCTCCAAAACCCACAATTTACACTTTTTCACCATGATGACGAACAAGATCCAAACTAAAACCCAAAGGAGAACCCAGAACACGTCAAAAACACAACTAAATAAAACAAGATAACCCCCAAAACTGAAAGAATATCTCCCAAAACCATAGATACACGCCAAAACCACCCTAAACCCAACTGATGTTCTCAAAACCCACAATCCACACCTATTTAACATAATGACAAACAAGAACACAACAAAACCCAACGGAGACCCCAAAACACGTCCAAAACACCCCAAAAAAGAACAGGTTCATGCCAAAAAATAGAAGAAAACCCCAAATACCATAGATCCACCCCAAAACCACCCTAAACCTAACTGATGTTCTCCAAAACCCACAATTCACCTTTTTCCAACACGATGACAAAAGAGAACCCAACAAAACCCAACGGAGACCCCAAAAAACGTCAAAAACACCCCAAACAAGAACGGCATCACCCCCAAAACTGGAAGAAAACCCCAAATACCATAGATCCACCCCAAGGACACCCTAAACCTACCTGATGTTCTCCTAATCCCAAAGCACACTCCCAACCACCATAAAACGCATTAGGAACTCAACGAAACGCAACGGAAACCACAAAACACTTCAAAATCACCCGAAGAAAGGAGAGGATCACTCCCCCAAAAAGAAGAAAACCCCAAATACCATGAATCCACGCGAAAACTACCCCTAAACCTACCTGAAGTTCTCCAAAACCCACAATTTACCCTTTTCCAACATGATGACCACGGAAAACCCAACGAAACCCAACGGAGACCCCAAAACACGTCAAAAACACACCAAAATCAACCCAGATCCTAAAAAAAAAAAAAAAGCAAAATGCCATGGTTTAACCCTTAAAAAAAAACCTTAAACCTACCTGATGTTCTGCAAAACCCACAATCCACTCCTATTTAACATAATGACCAACAAGAGCACAACAAAACCTAATGGAGACCCCAAAACACGTCAAAAACACCCCAACAAATATCGGCATCACCCCCAAAACTGGAAGAAAATACACCAAAACCATAGATCCACCCCAAAACCACCCTAAACCTACCTGATGTTCTCCAAAACCCACAATTTACCCTTTTCCAACACGATGACCAACGAGAACCCAACAAAACCCAACGGAGACCCCAAAACACGTCAAAAACACACCAAAAAATAACTAGAAGTGATGAAAAAAAAAAAAAACAAAAACAGGTGTTTTTGTTTTCTCAGTGGTTCAAATCTCCTGTTGGGGGCGCTGGGCCGGTGAATGGAGTGATACGTGGATGATTAATAGGTCCTAAACCCCCTGCAAGTCACTCTCCCTGTGGGCAAAGAAGGGCTGTGGGAATTGCCACTAGTTAAATTCCCGGATGGGTCAGATAAAATCGAAGACCAAGGACCAGAAAGGGAGCAACTTACCAGATATATGGTATATATATATGGTATAGGGGCCCCAGAAAATTAAAGAGTAAATTGAAAATGATCCATTACTATAAGATAGAATGACCAAAAGAACCCTTAAGACCCTATGTATTTTGATCCACGGAGGACGGGGTCTGTCAGGCTTTAAACATTAATAGTAGAATACCCGTGGATCCAGAAAAGAGCAAGCTGAAACATTGGAATTAGAAATTAGAGAGCAATTGATTAAAAACGAATATGTGCTACATTTGTGCCTGTGATGCACTTATATCACCAGATAACAGTACCCTCTCCTATCCTGTTATCCTGCGACCCCGAGAACCAGATCAAAAACAACCTCACGGTTCGGACTTTAATCAAGGGGTCTGAGAAAGGAGAACTGTTCACAAAGGGACAGGTTAGGAATATGTGTATGTATAGGAATGTTCATGTATATGTAACGCTTTACTAAAGCAATTTGCCACTTAAGGCGTGCATGACCTTGGTGGAACTACCCGTCCCGTGCTACATGGAACTGAGTAATCGTACCTACTTTACAATCTTACTTCTCGTGGAGTCAGCTTTCTGTGAGTCATTTTGGTGAGCCAGGCAGGAGACAGTCTGCTCGGCTGCGGGATCGGCTGCGGCGCGGACGCCCCTAGGTGCACCCTGAGCGTTTTTGCTCGGAGGGGACTCCACTCTCGGCTGCTCACCGCAGGAGCAAAGATCTCCTGAAACTGCAGACAAACGGTACGTTTTCGGCTGCTGGAGGGATACTAACTGGAGTGTTAATAATAGTATGTGTTTTTATGTATGTATTTTGTGTTGACATTTTGTATACTGTAATATTTGCATGTTGTAAGTATTTTGTGTCGAAAGTGTTTGTGTAAGTGTAAGGCTTTGCAACAAAGTGTTACAAGTCACTTCACGAAGAACACAGTCAGAGACAATACTTGTTTGGTTGGTTATCATTCTAAATTATATTCCTGTGGTATGAATGAGATGTGCTGGAGGCCTCCGTGTGCTATTGTGCTGTGTGAGGGAGGCGCAGCGTTCTGCAAAGCGAGTGCAGAGTTCCGATCCGTTGTTCCGTACTCTCCGCAAGGGGAGTGGGCAGAGACGAACGAAGTGCTTGACAGACTGAAAAGAAGTGCTGTTTTGTCCAAGTTTGAGTGGTGGTGCCTACTATATGGGCCCGGTGTATCTTGTGTATCTTGTGTATCTTGTGTATCTTGTGTATCCTATTTTTGCTCTTAAATGTTTTGACCGTGACAAGAAAAAGGCAGGAGCATGATATGACATGCTTCCTGCAACATATGAGGCCCGCACAGGCCGAGACCTGGACTCGCTGAGACCTGAACAGGCCAAGAGACCGGAGCGGCACCGAGAGACTGGAGCGGCGCTGGGAGACCCGAGACACTACGGAGGGAACTACCGCTGGACGGAGAGAGCCTGAGAGACGCTGCAGAGACACGGACGGCTCTGAGAGACACAGAATAGACCGGACAGAAGCTGCAAAACGCGGGGAAGTTGAAGTAATTGAGGAACATCCGAGATCGAGTTGCTACAGGAGACCAGAGGCGTCAGTGGACACCGGTAGCCGACCCTCACCGTGTGGCGAGTCGGCACAGAGCAGAGGAGCGGACATCAGGACCCTGCAGCCTGTCTGACGGAACCATGGAGGCAGCGGCAGCAGCGGCTGTGCTGCTTCACTCTAGCCTTCTTTTTATAAAAGGTTTATCTTGCAATGCAAAAAAGACTGTTAGTCCCCAGATCGGTGTTATAACTATTACTAATGACGACTTAGCGCTATTGCAGGGCACGAGTGCAGAGACGCAGACTACACTGCCGAATGACCACAAGCAGGTTCTTTCACTAACCTAAGGTTGCATCTGGCACTGCCTGCAGACGTATAGCAGACGTTACACTCTCTTTCCTAACTAGTAATCATGTGTCTCACCCATCTGTGGTGAATGGCCAGTGGCAAAAAGAAAAGGGGGGAGACAAAGACAGAAACGGTACAAGGAGAATGCCACTGACACTAACAGCATGGGTAATAGGAGTAGTATAAGTGACACAGGTGCGGAGCAGTGGCCGGCGCTGCTGCTCTGTGGGGCTCTCTGCCTGCTGCTCGCTCTCGCCTGCCTGTGCACTGCCGCCGACAGTGCTAGAGTAAAATGTGAAGACTGCTCAGATGGCAGTTATGAGAGTGCTTATGTGAAGAAGACGTGTGCTGTACTTGACTTTGTGTGCAACAGTGGTCAGTGTGTGCCAAACAGATGGCAGTGTGATGGCTATCCGGATTGTGAAGATGGGTCTGATGAGAGTGCTGAGTTGTGTCATATGAAAACATGTCGGGTAAATGAAATTAGCTGTTGTCCTCAGTCAGTCCAGCGTATCCTGGTGTCCTGGAAATGTAATGGTGAAAAGAACTGTTACAGTGGAGAAGATGAAGAGAATTGTGGCATTGTGACTTGTAGTGCAGCAGAATTCACATGCAGTAGTGGGCAATGTATTTCCAAAAGCTTTGTCTGCAATGTTCAAGATGACTGCAGTGATGGTAGCGATGAGCTGGAGTGTGCACCTCCTACCTCTAGTGTTCATGACTTTCAGTGCAAGAGTTTTAACTGCATCCCTATCAGCTGGGTGTGTGATGATGATGCTGACTGCTCCGACCACTCGGATGAATCTTTGGAGCACTGTGGCCGCCTGCCTGCACCTCCAGTGACGTGTTCTACGAGTGAGGTGCAGTGCGGCTCAGGTGAATGTATCTACAAGAAGAGGTGATGTGAAAGAGATCCGTATTGCAAGGATGGAAGTGATGAAATTAATTGCCCTTCCTGGACCAGTTCAGATGTGAAGATGGGAACTGTGTCCATGGGAGTAGGCAGTGCAGCGGTGTGAGAGACTGTCTGGAAGGCACTGATGGAGCAAACTGTAACAATTCAGTGCTCTGGACCTAGAAAATTCAAGTGCAGAAGTGGCGAATGCATAGATATCAATAAAGTGTGTAACCAGCAGAGGACTGCAAGGACTGGGATGATGAGCCCCTGAAGGAATGCAACATAAACGACTGTGACTGTCCAGCTGAGTTTGAGTTTGTAAACAAGAGAAACTGTGGAGATATTGATGAATACCAAAACCCTGGTATCTGTAGTCAAATCTGTATCAACGTGAAAGGTGGCCACAAATGTGAATGTAGCCGTGGCTATCAGATGAGTCGTGCTACAGGAACCTGGAAAGGGCCTTGTCAGAAGATAAAAAAGAAAGTGGTTCAACAAGCAGCTACGAGAGGAAAGAATCACTGAACCCCCGATGTGAGGGACTGTACCTTGTTTTACTGACTACTGAAACAGCTGTGAGAACTGCAGAAAGGGACCCACGCATCCAGAATAAAAGGACCAGTAACTTCTGAAACTTGGAGGGTTGAGAAACTGAAACTCAAGCTAAGGAAGAACTAATGTTCTGGCAATGAGGCTCTGCATGAATTAAGGATGCCAAATAAAGGGGACAAGCCTAAAGGGAGCACTCTCAGCTGCTCACCGCAGGAGCAAAGATCTCCTGAAACTGCAGACAAACGGTACGTTTTCGGCTGCTGGAGGGATACTAACTGGAGTGTTAATAATTGTGTGTGTTTTTATGAACATATTTTGTGTTGAATCATAGAATCATAGAATATCCTGAGTTGGAAGGGACCCTTAAGGATCATCAAGTCCAACTCTTGACACCGCACAGGTCTACCCAAAAGTTCAGACCATTTGCCTAAGTTCACAGTCCAATCTCTTCTTAAATTCAGACAGGCTCGGTGCAGTGACCACTTCCCTGGAGAGCCTGTTCCAGTGTGCAACCACCCTCTGAAGAACCCCCTCCTGACGTCCAGCCTAAATTTCCCCTGCCTCAGCTTAACTCCGTTCCCGCGGGTCCTGTCACTAGTGTTGATGGAGAAAAGGTCTCCTGCCTCTCGACACCCCCTTACGAGGAAGTTGTAGACTGTGATGAGGTCTCCCCTCAGCCTCCTCTTCTCCAGGCTGAACAGGCCCAGTGACCTCAGCCGTTCCTCGTACGTCTTCCCCTCAAGGCCTTTCACCATCTTCACAGCCCTCCTCTGGACACTTTCCAACAGTTTCATGTCCTTTTTATACTGTGGTGCCCAGAACTGCACACAGTACTCGAGGTGAGGCCGCACCAGCGCAGAGTAGAGCGGGACAATCACCTCCCTTGACCTACTAGCGATGCCGTGCTTGATGCACCCCAGGACACGATTGGCCCTCCTGGCTGCCAGGGCACACTGCTGGCTCATAGTCAACTTGCTGTCTACCACGACCCCCAGATCCCTCTCTTCTAGGCTGCTCTCCAGCGTCTCATCGCCCAGTCTGTACGTGCAGCCAGGGTTTCCCCGTCCCAGGTGCAGGACCCGGCACTTGCTCTTATTGAACTTCATGCGGTTAGTGATCGCCCAGCTCTCCAACCTGTCCAGATCCCTCTGTAAGGCCTTTACGCCCTCATTTGAGTCCACAACTCCTCCAAGTTTGGTGTCATCAGCAAACTTGCTCAAAATACCCTCTATTCCTACATCCAGATCGTTTATAAAAATATTGAAAAGTACCGGCCCTAAAATGGAGCCTTGAGGGACCCCACTGGTGACCGCCCGCCAGCGTGACGCAGCCCCATTTACCATAACCCTTTGGGCCCTGCCCGTTAGCCAATTGCTCACCCATCGTATGATGTTTTTATTTAGCTGTATGGTGGACATTTTGTCCAGTAGGATCCTATGGGAAACCGTGTCAAAAGCCTTGCTGAAGTCCAAAAAAATCACATCAGCTGGTTTCCCTTGGTCCACCGTACGGGTGATCTTATCATAAAAGGAAATCAGGTTAGTTAGGCAGGACCTACCCTTCACAAACCCATGCTGGCTGGGACCAATGACTGCTTTGTCCCCCAGGTGCGCCTCAATAAGTTCGAGAACCAACTTCTCCATGATTTTACCAGGCACTGACGTGAGACTGACAGGCCTGTAATTGCTAGGGTCTTCTTTCTGACCCTTCTTGAAAATCGGCACAACATTTGCCAGCTTCCAGTCTACCGGGACCTCTCCAAATTCCCAGGATCGTTGAAAAATAATTGAAAGAGGTTCCGCGATGACGTCCGCCAGCTCTTTCAGCACCCGGGGATGAATCCCATCCGGACCCATGGACTTGTAGGGATCCAGGTGGAGTAGCAAATCCCGCACACGTTCAGGGTCAGTTGGGAGTTTGTCATCCCCACCGTCCCGGCCCTCCAGCTCAGGGCACCCTGGGTCCCGAAGCCCATCATCGGCATTGAAGACAGAGGCAAAGAAGGCGTTAAGCGTCTCTGCTTTGCCTATGTCATCGTCTGTGAGGAGACCTTCCCTATCAAGGAGCGGCCCTATGTATTTTTTAGTTCTCCTTTTTCCATTTACATATCTAAAAAAAACCTTTTTATTTTCTCTCACAGACACAGCCAGCTTCAACTCTAGCTGTGCTTTGGCCACACGAACTTTCTCCCTACAAACATGAACAGCATCCCTCTATTCTTTCCATGACGCCTGGCCCTCCTTCCAGTAGCGAAACAATCTCTGTTTACGCCTAATTTCCATTAGAACGTTCCTGGTCAGCCACGCCGGCCTCCTGCCCCACCTGCCTGACTTGCGATATTTAGGAATTGCCTTATCTTGTGCTTCTAGGAGGCATCGCTTAAAGAGTGACCAGCACTGGTGGACATTGAGGCCTTCAAGAGCAGTTTCCCAGGGGATCTTGCTGACTAGTTCCCTGAGCAGCCTGAAGTCCGCTTTCCCCATATCTAGGGATGAAGTTTTGGTGGCACTTTTCCTTCTGTCACCATAAATTTTGAACTCAACCACTTCATGGTCGCTATGACCGAGGCGGCCACCAATCACCATATCTCCCACCAGACCCTCTCTGATTTCTAGCAACAGGTCTAGGAGGGCACCTTTCCTAGTTGGCTCCGTTAGCACCTGCACCAAGAAGTTATCAATATGACATTTTGTATATTGTAATGTTTCCATATTGTAAGTATTTTGTGTCGAAAGTGTTTGTGTAAGTGTAAGGCTTTGCAACAAAGTGTTACAAGTCACTTCACGAAGAACACAGTCAGAGACAATACTTGTTTGGTTGGTTATCATTCTAAATTATATTCCTGTGGTATGAATGAGATGTGCTGGAGGCCTCCGTGTGCTATTGTGCTGTGTGAGGGAGACGCAGCGTTCTGCAAAGCGAGTGCAGAGTTCCGATCCGTTGTTCCGTACTCTCCGCAAGGGGAGTGGGCAGAGACGAACGAAGTGCTTGACAGACTGAAAAGAAGTGCTGTTTTGTCCAAGTTTGAGTGGTGGTGCCTACTATATGGGCCCGGTGTATCTTGTGTATCTTGTGTATCTTGTGTATCCTATTTTTGCTCTTAAATGTTTTGACCGTGACAAGAAAAAGGCAGGAGCATGATATGACATGCTTCCTGCAACATATGAGGCCCGCACAGGCCGAGACCTGGACTCGCTGAGACCTGAACAGGCCAAGAGACCGGAGCGGCACCGAGAGACTGGAGCGGCGCTGGGAGACCCGAGACACTACGGAGGGAACTACCGCTGGACGGAGAGAGCCTGAGAGACGCTGCAGATACACGGACGGCTCTGAGAGACACAGAATAGACCGGACAGAAGCTGCAAAACGCGGGGAAGTTGAAGTAATTGAGGAACATCCGAGATCGAGTTGCTACAGGAGACCAGAGGCGTCAGTGGACACCGGTAGCCGACCCTCACCGTGTGGCGAGTCGGCACAGAGCAGAGGAGCGGACATCAGGACCCTGCAGCCTGTCTGACGGAACCATGGAGGCAGCGGCAGCAGCGGCTGTGCTGCTTCACTCTAGCCTTCTTTTTATAAAAGGTTTATCTTGCAATGCAAAAAAGACTGTTAGTCCCCAGATCGGTGTTATAACTATTACTAATGACGACTTAGCGCTATTGCAGGGCACGAGTGCAGAGACGCAGACTACACTGCCGAATGACCACAAGCAGGTTCTTTCACTAACCTAAGGTTGCATCTGGCACTGCCTGCAGACGTATAGCAGACGTTACACTCTCTTTCCTAACTAGTAATCATGTGTCTCACCCATCTGTGGTGAATGGCCAGTGGCAAAAAGAAAAGGGGGGAGACAAAGACAGAAACGGTACAAGGAGGATGCCACTGACACTAACAGCATGGGTAATAGGAGTAGTATAAATGACACAGGTGACGGTGCAGGTCGCTCTGCCTGCTGCTCGCTCTCGCCGGCCTGTGCACTGCTACAGGAACGTGGAAAGGGCCTTATCAGATGATAAAAAGAAGAAAGATAAAAAAGAAAGTGTAAAAATACAAAAGAATGTATCAGAAGATAAAAAAATTAAGTGTTTTAACAAGTAGCCACGAGAGAAAAGAATCACTGAACCCCCGATGTGAGGGACTATACCTTTTTTTACTGGCTACTGAAACTAGGCCCTTTCCAGGTTCCTGTAGCACGACTCATCTGATAGCCACGGCTACATTCACATTTGTGGCCACCTTTCACGTTGATACAGATTTGACTACAGATACCAGGGTTTTGGTATTCATCAATATCTCCACAGTTTCTCTTGTTTACAAACTCAAACTCAGCTGGACAGTCACAGTCGTTTATGTTGCATTCCTTCAGGGGCTCATCATCCCAGTCCTTGCAGTCCTCTGCTGGTTACACACTTTATTGATATCTATGCATTCGCCACTTCTGCACTTGAATTTTCTAGGTCCAGAGCACTGAATTGTTACAGTTTGCTCCATCAGTGCCTTCCAGACAGTCTCTCACACCGCTGCACTGCCTACTCCCATGGACACAGTTCCCATCTTCACATCTGAACTGGTCCAGGAAGGGCAATTAATTTCATCACTTCCATCCTTGCAATACGGATCTCTTTCACATCACCTCTTCTTGTAGATACATTCACCTGAGCCGCACTGCACCTCACTCGTAGAACACGTCACTGGAGGTGCAGGCAGGCGGCCACAGTGCTCCAAAGATTCATCCGAGTGGTCGGAGCAGTCAGCATCATCATCACACACCCAGCTGATAGGGATGCAGTTAAAACTCTTGCACTGAAAGTCATGAACACTAGAGGTAGGAGGTGCACACTCCAGCTCATCGCTACCATCACTGCAGTCATCTTGAACATTGCAGACAAAGCTTTTGGAAATACATTGCCCACTACTGCATGTGAATTCTGCTGCACTACAAGTCACAATGCCACAATTCTCTTCATCTTCTCCACTGTAACAGTTCTTTTCACCATTACATTTCCAGGACACCAGGATACGCTGGACTGACTGAGGACAACAGCTAATTTCATTTACCCGACATGTTTTCATATGACACAACTCAGCACTCTCATCAGACCCATCTTCACAATCCGGATAGCCATCACACTGCCATCTGTTTGGCACACACTGACCACTGTTGCACACAAAGTCAAGTACAGCACACGTCTTCTTCACATAAGCACTCTCATAACTGCCATCTGAGCAGTCTTCACATTTTACTCTAGCACTGTCGGCGGCAGTGCACAGGCAGGCGAGAGCGAGCAGCAGGCAGAGAGCCCCACAGAGCAGCAGCGCCGGCCACCGCTCCGCACCTGTGTCACTTATACTACTCCTATTACCCATGCTGTTAGTGTCAGTGGCATTCTCCTTGTACCGTTTCTGTCTTTGTCTCCCCCCTTTTCTTTTTGCCACTGGCCATTCACCACAGATGGGTGAGACACATGATTACTAGTTAGGAAAGAGAGTGTAACGTCTGCTATACGTCTGCAGGCAGTGCCAGATGCAACCTTAGGTTAGTGAAAGAACCTGCTTGTGGTCATTCGGCAGTGTAGTCTGCGTCTCTGCACTCGTGCCCTGCAATAGCGCTAAGTCGTCATTAGTAATAGTTATAACACCGATCTGGGGACTAACAGTCTTTTTTGCATTGCAAGATAAACCTTTTATAAAAAGAAGGCTAGAGTGAAGCAGCACAGCCGCTGCTGCCGCTGCCTCCATGGTTCCGTCAGACAGGCTGCAGGGTCCTGATGTCCGCTCCTCTGCTCTGTGCCGACTCGCCACACGGTGAGGGTCGGCTACCGGTGTCCACTGACGCCTCTGGTCTCCTGTAGCAACTCGATCTCGGATGTTCCTCAATTACTTCAACTTCCCCGCGTTTTGCAGCTTCTGTCCGGTCTATTCTGTGTCTCTCAGAGCCGTCCGTGTATCTGCAGCGTCTCTCAGGCTCTCTCCGTCCAGCGGTAGTTCCCTCCGTAGTGTCTCGGGTCTCCCAGCGCCGCTCCAGTCTCTCGGTGCCGCTCCGGTCTCTTGGCCTGTTCAGGTCTCAGCGAGTCCAGGTCTCGGCCTGTGCGGGCCTCATATGTTGCAGGAAGCATGTCATATCATGCTCCTGCCTTTTTCTTGTCACGGTCAAAACATTTAAGAGCAAAAATAGGATACACAAGATACACAAGATACACAAGATACACAAGATACACCGGGCCCATATAGTAGGCACCACCACTCAAACTTGGACAAAACAGCACTTCTTTTCAGTCTGTCAAGCACTTCGTTCGTCTCTGCCCACTCCCCTTGCGGAGAGTACGGAACAACGGATCGGAACTCTGCACTCGCTTTGCAGAACGCTGCGTCTCCCTCACACAGCACAATAGCACACGGAGGCCTCCAGCACATCTCATTCATACCACAGGAATATAATTTAGAATGATAACCAACCAAACAAGTATTGTCTCTGACTGTGTTCTTCGTGAAGTGACTTGTAACACTTTGTTGCAAAGCCTTACACTTACACAAACACTTTCGACACAAAATACTTACAACATGCAAATATTACAGTATACAAAATGTCAACACAAAATACATACATAAAAACACATACTATTATTAACACTCCAGTTAGTATCCCTCCAGCAGCCGAAAACGTACCGTTTGTCTGCAGTTTCAGGAGATCTTTGCTCCTGCGGTGAGCAGCCGAGAGTGGAGTCCCCTCCGAGCAAAAACGCTCAGGGTGCACCTAGGGGCGTCCGCGCCGCAGCCGATCCCGCAGCCGAGCAGACTGTCTCCTGCCTGGCTCACCAAAATGACTCACAGAAAGCTGACTCCACGAGAAGTAAGATTGTAAAGTAGGTACGATTACTCAGTTCCATGTAGCACGGGACGGGTAGTTCCACCAAGGTCATGCACGCCTTAAGTGGCAAATTGCTTTAGTAAAGCGTTACATATACATGAACATTCCTATACATACACATATTCCTAACCTGTCCCTTTGTGAACAGTTCTCCTTTCTCAGACCCCTTGATTAAAGTCCGAACCGTGAGGTTGTTTTTGATCTGGTTCTCGGGGTCGCAGGATAACAGGATAGGAGAGGCTACTGTTATCTGGTGATATAAGTGCATCACAGGCACAAATGTAGCACATATTCGTTTTTAATCAATTGCTCTCTAATTTCTAATTCCAATGTTTCAGCTTGCTCTTTTCTGGATCCACGGGTATTCTACTATTAATGTTTAAAGCCTGACAGACCCCGTCCTCCGTGGATCAAAATACATAGGGTCTTAAGGGTTCTTTTGGTCATTCTATCTTATAGTAATGGATCATTTTCAATTTACTCTTTAATTTTCTGGGGCCCCTATACCATATATATATACCATATATCTGGTAAGTTGCTCCCTTTCTGGTCCTTGGTCTTCGATTTTATCTGACCCATCCGGGAATTTAACTAGTGGCAATTCCCACAGCCCTTCTTTGCCCACAGGGAGAGTGACTTGCAGGGGGTTTAGGACCTATTAATCATCCACGTATCACTCCATTCACCGGCCCAGCGCCCCCAACAGGAGATTTGAACCACTGAGAAAACAAAAACACCTGTTTTTGTTTTTTTTTTTTTTCATCACTTCTAGTTATTTTTTGGTGTGTTTTTGACGTGTTTTGGGGTCTCCGTTGGGTTTTGTTGGGTTCTCGTTGGTCATCATGGTGGAAAAGGGTAAATTGTGGGTTTTGGAGAAGATCAGGTAGGTTTAGGGTGGTTTTGGGGTGGATCTATGGTTTTGGTGTATTTTCTTCCAGTTTTGGGGGTGATGCCGATATTTTTTGGTGTGTTTTTGACGTGTTTTGGGGTCTCCATTAGGTTTTGTTGTGTTCTTGTTGGTCATTATGTTAAATAGGAGTGGATTGTGGGTTTTGGAGAACATCAGGTAGGTTTAGGGTGGTTTTGGGGTAGATCTATGGTTTTGGCGGATTTTCTTCGAGTTTTGGGGGTGATGCCGATATTTTTTGGGGTGTTTTTGACGTTTTTTGGGGTCTCTGTTGGGTTTTGTTGGGTTCTCGTTGGTCATCGTGATGGAAAAGTGTAAATTGTGGGTTTTGGAGAACATCAGGTAGGTTTAGGGTGGTTTTGGGGTGGATCTATGGTTTTGGCGGATTTTCTTCCAGTTTTGGGGGTGATGCCGATATTTTTTGGGGTGTTTTTGACGTGTTTTGGGGTCTCCATTAGGTTTTGTTGTGTTCTTGTTTGTCATTATGTTAAATAGGAGTGGATTGTGGGTTTTGGAGAACATCAGGAAGGTTTAGGGTGGTTTTGGGGTGGATCTATGGTTTTGGCGGATTTTCTTCGAGTTTTGGGGGTGACGCCGATATTTTTTGGGGTGTTTTTGACGTGTTTTGGGGTCTCCATTAGGTTTTGTTGGGTTCTTGTTTGTCATTATGTTAAATAGGTGTGGATTGTGGGTTTTGGAGAAGATCAGGTAGGTTTCGGGTGGTTTTGGGGTGGATCTATGGTTTTGGCGGATTTTCTTCGAGTTTTGGGGGTGATGCCGTTCTTGTTTGGGGTGTTTTTTAAGGTTTTTGGGGTCTCTGTTGGGTTTTGTTGGGTTCTCGTTGGTCATCGTGTTGGAAAAGTGTAAATTGTGTGTTTTGGAGAACATCAGGTAGGTTTAGGGTGGTTTTGGTGTGGATCTATGGTTTTGGCGTATTTTCTTCGAGTTTTGGGGGTGATGCCGATATTTGTTGGGGTGTTTTTGACGTGTTTTGGGGTCTCCATTAGGTTTTGTTGGGTTCTTGTTTGTCATTATGTTAAATAGGTGTGGATTGTGGGTTTTGGAGAAGATCAGGTAGTTTTAGGGTGGTTTTGGGGTGGATCTATGGTTTTGGCGTATTTACTTCCAGTTTTGGGGGTTTTGCCGTTCTAGTTTGGGGTGTTTTTGTCGTTTTTTGGGGTCTCTGTTGGGTTTTGTTGTGTTCTCGTTGGTCATCGTGTTGGAAAAGGGTAAATTGTGGGTTTTGGAGAACATCAGGTAGGTGTAGCGTGGTTTTGGGGTGGATCTATGGTTTTGGCGGATTTTCTTCCAGTTTTGGGGGTGATGCCGATATTTGTTGGGGAGTTTTTGACGTGTTTTGGGGTCTCCATTAGGTTTTGTTGTGTTCTTGTCTGTCATTATGTTAAATAGGAGTGGATTGTGGGTTTTGGAGAAGATCAGGTAGGTTTCGGGTGGTTTTGGGGTGGATCTATGGTTTTGGCGGATTTTCTTCCAGTTTTGGTGGTGATGCCGATATTTGTTGGGGTGTTTTTGACGTGTTTTGGAGTCTCCATTAGGTTTTATTGTGTTCTTGTTGGTCATTATGTTAAATAGGAGTGGATTGTGGGTTTTGGAGAAGATCAGGTAGGTTTCGGGTGGTTTTGGGGTGGATCTATGGTTTTGGCGTATTTTCTTCCAGTTTTGGGGGTGATGCCGTTCTTGTTTGGGGTGTTTTTGACGTTTTTTGGGGTCTCTGTTGGGTTTTGTTAGGTTCTTGTTGGTCATTATGTTAAATAGGTGTGGATTGTGGGTTTTGGAGAAGATCAGGTAGGTTTAGGGTGTTTTTGGGGTGGATCTATGGTTTTGGCGGATTTTCTTCCAGTTTTGGGGGTGATGCCGTTCTTGTTTGGGGTGTTTTTGACGTTTTTTGGGGTCTCTGTTGGGTTTTGTTGGGTTCTCGTTGGTCATCGTGTTGGAAAAGTGTAAATTGTGGGTTTTGGAGAAGATCAGGTAGGTTTAGGGTGGTTTTGGGGTGGATCTATGGTTTTGGCGGATTTTCTTCCAATTTTGGGGGTGATGCCGTTCTTGTTTGGGGTGTTTTTGACGTGTTTTGGGGTCTCCATTAGGTTTTGTTGTGTTCTCGTTGGTCATCGTGTTGGAAAAGGGTAAATTGTGGGTTTTGGAGAACATCAGGTAGGTTTCGGGTGGTTTTGGGGTGGATCTATGGTTTTGGGGGATTTTCTTCCAGTTTTGGGGGTGATGCTGTTCTTGTTTGGGGTGTTTTTGACGTGTTTTGGGGTCTCCATTAGGTTTTGTTGTGTTCTTGTTTGTCATTATGTTAAATAGGAGTGGATTGTGGGTTTTGGAGAAGATCAGGTAGGTTTAGGGTAGTTTTGGGGTGGATCTATGGTTTTGGCGGATTTTCTTCCAGTTTTGGGGGTGATGCCGATATTTCTTGGGGTGTTTTTGACGTGTTTTGGAGTCTCCATTAGGTTTTGTTGTGTTCTTGTTTGTCATTATGTTAAATAGGAGTGGATTGTGGGTTTTGGAGAAGATCAGGTAGGTTTCGGGTGGTTTTGGGGTGGATCTATGGTTTTGGGGGATTTTCTTCGAGTTTTGGGGGTGATGCCGTTCTTGTTTGGGGTGTTTTTGACGTTTTTTTGGGGTCTCTGTTGGGTTTTGTTGTGTTCTCGTTGGTCATCGTGTTGGAAAAATGTAAATTGTGGGTTTTGGAGAACATCAGTTAGGTGTAGGGTGGTTTTGGGGTGGATCTATGGTTTTGGGGGATTTTCTTCGAGTTTTGGGGGTGATGCCATTTTTGTTTGCGGTGTTTTTTAAGGTTTTTGGGGTCTCTGTTGGGTTTTGTTGTGTTCTCGTTGGTCATCGTGTTGGAAAAGTGTAAATTGTGGGTTTTGGAGAACATCAGGTAGGTTTAGGGTGGTTTTGGGGTGGATCTATGGTTTTGGCGTATTTTCTTCCAGTTTTGGGGGTGATGCCGATATTTGTTGGGGTTTTTTTGACGTGTTTTGGGGTCTCCATTAGGTTTTGTTGTGTTCTTGTTTGTCATTATGTTAAATAGGAGTGGATTGTGGGTTTTGGAGAACATCAGGTAGGTTTAGGGTGGTTTTGGGGTGGATCTATGGTTTTGGCGTATTTTCTTCCAGTTTTGGGGGTGTTGCCGTTCTAGTTTGGGGTGTTTTTGACGTTTTTTGGGGTCTCTGTTGGGTTTTGTTGTGTTCTCGTTGGTCATCGTGTTGGAAAAGTGTAAATTGTGGGTTTTGGAGAAGATCAGGTAGGTTTAGGGTGGTTTTGGGGTGGATCTATGGTTTTGGCGGATTTTCTTCCAGTTTTGGGGGTGATGCTGTTCTTGTTTGGGGTGTTTTTGACGTGTTTTGGGGTCTCCATTAGGTTTTGTTGTGTTCTTGTTTGTCATTATGTTAAATAGGAGTGGATTGTGGGTTTTTGAGAAGATCAGGTAGGTTTAGGGTAGTTTTGGGGTGGATCTATGGTTTTGGCGGATTTTCTTCCAGTTTTGGGGGTGATGCCGATATTTCTTGGGGTGTTTATGACGTGTTTTGGAGTCTCCATTAGGTTTTGTTGTGTTCTTGTTTGTCATTATGTTAAATAGGAGTGGATTGTGGGTTTTGGAGAAGATCAGGTAGGTTTAGGGTGGTTTTGGGGTGGATCTATGGTTTTGGCGTATTTTCTTCCAGTTTTGGGGGTGATGCCGTTCTTGTTTGGGGTGTTTTTGACGTTTTTTGGGGTCTCTGTTGGGTTTTGTTGGGTTCTCGTTGGTCATCGTGTTGGAAAAGTGTAAATTGTGGGTTTTGGAGAACATCAGGTAGGTTTAGGGTGGTTTTGGGGTGGATCTATGGTTTTGGGGGATTTTCTTCCAGTTTTGGGGGTGATGCCATTTTTGTTTGGGGTGTTTTTTAAGGTTTTTGGGGTCTCTGTTTGGTTTTGTTGGCTTCTCGTTGGTCATCATGGTGGAAAAGTGTAAATTG